>NC_073720.1:32082549-32230049 GCF_023634085.1 Falco cherrug | reverse complement strand
TCGGGAATCTAGTACCCCAGAAAACATACTCTGTGAAGGTTCTTGCTTTTACTTCTGTTGGGGATGGACCACTTTCTAGTGACATCCAAGTCATCACTCAAACAGGAGGTAAGTTAACGATTGACAGAATTTGTGAAAAAAAACCTAAGTGCATGCAGAAATGTTGCAGAGAGATAATTTGAGTTTAAAAAATTGAAAAAAAACAAAACAAAAAACTTGCTCTGAAGGAGAGCCAGTTCATTCAGGCAGTTTTGCAGTTACCCTTTACTCAGTTCCACAGTACAAGTCATTATTGCAGAGTGGAAATTATCCCCTCACCCTTTCATTTCTTTTTTCATCAATCTCAATAAGTTTGACTGAGGTTTAAATGAAATTTAAGTCAGGTCTCAGGGACATATCTTCATCCTGGAGGTGGCCAAATGTTACAGCTTCTATTTGTCAGTGCTCTGTGCACCAAAAGTGTTTGTCAAGTAGTTCTTCACAGCTTTATTTGAGGAGTTACCTGTGTTGGTGGGTTTTGTTTAGATGGCATGTGATTCCCTTATGCTACATCACTCTAGTGAATCTTGCTTTTGGAAATTTAAAATTGATGTGTACTGCATGTATATTCAAATAGTTGGTAAGTTCTGGAAGCCCGTGGAAGCATTAAAAAAACAACAGACCTTTGTGTAGGTGCAAGCAAACAGATCTGTACACGTTGGGTTTATAAATCAAATCCAGCCTGCCCCTACAAAGTGCACAAGGTCACCATCCTCTTGTTCTGTGTTTTCAGTTACTTTTGTTTCTGTGCAGGAGTTTTAGGTCCATGAATTAGTTTTATTAGCAAAGAACAAGCAAGCATAGTGAAAAACATGGCAGAGAATTTTTATGAAACCAAAAGCAAGAAGCTCTGGTGGAGCTACACTGCAGAAAGTGTTTTATTGTAGCGATAAGAAATAAAAGCTCCCTTTGTCTAGTGGTTTAGAGAAAACTATGAAGTATTACTATAGGTCAGTGATTGCATAGAAATGTTATATAATGCTACTTGAAATTTTTGGTACTGGAAAGTTTCCTGTTGAAGAATTTAGCATCTGTCAGAGTCACAAAGCGTATCTCTAAGGTGTAACTGAAGACAGTTAAGTTTCATCCACATTTTACTTCTGCTTTTAAACAATATGCATTTAATAGAGAACAGAAATTGAGGTATTGTCCTGGAACCTTTCTCGGTGTTGTGTTACAGAAAGGTCTAGGTGTTACCTTTTGCAGTATCTCAGCTCAGAAGTTACTAAATTAACTTTTTTAGACGTTCTAATGGTACATTAGAATGTGTCTGTGTGCACATGCAAATGTAAATATATAAAAATAGTTTAATTTTGGCAATTGTAACCTTTTTCAGGAACTAGTTTTTATATTGACATCTGACTTCTTTTTGAATCCATGTGCAAAAAGCTTTGAAAGAAGGTTTAGTGAGCCTCATCTGTGCTTTCACTTAAAACTGTAAAACTCTTACTTTAACAAGAGTTTCTCAGTGGCTTCCCCAGAGAAGGATGAAGAAACCGGAATGATGAGTACTGAGGCTTAGCTGGACCAGCCCAAGTTCCATTACTTGCTGAGATCACTTGACAAATGCTTTGTTCATTAAAACCTTTCTAGAGCTTTAATTTTCTAGCCATTAAATGTGCCTGTCTGTTTCTGATTACTGTTGCAATCTGAAGAAATTATGACAACATTAACAGTTCAGGAGGGATTCTCAATACGTGTTTTCAGATTTGTAACAGAAGTCGAGTTGACATTGTTTATTTTTGACTGCATACAGAAGGCACTTTTAAGCACTGATACTTGTGCTTGAAATACAGACATTTTAAGTCATAAAAGAGAATAGCTAAGAAAGTCTAGTGCAGTTTTCCAGTTCAGGGTGTGTTTAAAAACTAAGATTCTCCCATTCTTCTATCCAGCAGTTTCTTTTCAGTGAACACTGCAGAATAAAATGCCCTCCTTTACCCTTCTACAGATTTCCTGTTATCTAAATCTGAATATGATTGTTTTGGTTGTCAAGCTGAATCTCATCCTAAAAACTACAGTGAATTATAAAGTGCCATTTTAAAACAGTGGAAATGGATTTAATGGAAACATATGTAAAGAGTAAAAATAAGAACGGGATGGTGATTACATTTCAGTTGATTTTTTTTATATTATTTTTCCCTTTTTTGAAACAAATAAGCCTGTCATTGTAAATGTGTAATTTAACCCTTTAGGCTTACTTTGGGGATATTAAGAGTATAAATACAACAAAATCTGATTGACAGCTGTGACTTACAGACTCTGTTAACTTGATTTCCCTCAAAGCTTTCATGCCTTATGTATATTCTGATCCTTGAAGACAGATTATAAAAAATGAATAAATTGTTTTTAAAAAGCCTGTTCATGAGAATCTTTGCTTTCTTAGTGCAGCAGAATTGTTCTTTTGAAATGGCTGTATGGGTGGCTTCTCACTTGGCAGGTCAGGTGAAACTCTGCTGATTGTGAAAATTAGGTTTCTAATTAAAATATTAACTAGGTGCATGTAGTTTGAGACGAAGAGAAGGAAGTGTTTTTCAGACAACCAAACATTAGAAAAAAATAAAAGCTTTATGTTCAGTGTTTCAGTGTTCTGCTTATGCATTTTAAGGAAAAGACATGTCCTGTTGCCTAGTTGTTTTCAGCAGTGTTTACTGTAAAGAGACAACATTTTAAGAAATTAAATAATCAGAAAACAGCTGTAGAGCTGAGCCTTTTGAATAATGCATTCTAAAAGCTACACCTAAGGAAGTCCTTATTCTGCAGTTTTCAGTCAAAGGATTTGATTCTGCTGAGGATGGAGTCAGGACCAGTATATGATTTAGGTGAATTGACTTACACCAAGTTTTAGAATAAAGAAATATCAGTATACGTGTTAGTGTGATACTTCTTTTCCTTTTTCTTTTTTTGTTGAAAAACAAAAACTGTGTTGGTTTGTCTCCATTTAGCTGCTCAGGACACGCTTCTTAGGTATCTTCTCATATTTCCTTTTTTTGCTTAAACTGGTCAAAAGTATGCATACTCTGAGCAGCATCCTTTACCTTGTGTGTACCAGGAAAGTTCTTGAGCTTTAAACTGAAGGTCTGAGCTTTGTTTGATTTGGTTTGGTTTAGTTTGGTTTGGTTAGGTTAGGTTTTTAATGTGCAAAGAGAGGATAGCTACTGAAGGCATTCAGAGAATCCTCGTTTTATTCTGAGCTTAGGTAGAAAGAGGGGAGAATGAGAGATATACAAGGTCTTTTGGGTGATGTATTATTGGAGAAAGAGAGAGGAAAAATATTCTGATGCTACTTTAAGCAAGAACTTACAATATAAAACCTATAGTTACTTTTAAACCAAGGATTGGCAGTGGTTTGAAGACTAAGGTTTATTACAGTTCTAGAAAGCTAATCTTTTTTAACATAGAGAAAAGGACAGTAATGAGAAGGTCAAGTATCTGACTTGGAGGTCACATAAGTGAAGCCTTAGCTTAAAGGAAATGAGTTAATGGTCCTGGAGTTCTTATTGTAAAAGATTAGAAATTCAGAGGAAGGGAGTCTGTAGCAAGGGGATACAGTTCTGCTTTGTAGCAAGCTAGCTATTTTGCAGGCATTTCAGATTCTTTCAGGAACACATGAACAGGGAAACCTCATGTCTGAAACTCCACAGTACTAGTCTCCTAGTGAAGCATTTAATGGAAATGGACTTTGACAAGGGAAGCGCTGAAAGCAAGTAGCTGGAAACTCAGGTGTAGTGCAAGGAAGCAGATGGTAGAACGATTTGGAGCTGAGGTGGGCTGCAGAATAGTTTTTAAGTGACAATATTTCCTTAAGTAACGTTCCTGGTCAGGTAGAAAAGAATATTTCAGCTTTTGAATAACACCCCTGCTCTCAAAGCACAGTTAACTTCTGTTAAGTTTCCCAGTCTCTATGTTTACTTCATTTAAATGCTAACATGATAAGACATATAATGAGGATATTACCCTCACTGAGTGATATTTTTTTAAGCCTTTAATCTCCCCAGTTCTTTCCTTGTTAGAATACAAAATAGGGTATGGTTATGGGATTTTTTTTTTTTAATCTGACTTTTTTTCTAGTCCAGGTGTTTGCAAATATGTGGATGAGTTGAATGCTGGAAAAGTCCACACATTACATTTGGCACTGAACTTAAATATGAAAGAATCCAGCCTGATATAATGTTAAGACTATTCCATTGCAATATTGTAGACTGTGGGCAGAACAACTTTGTCAAGACTACGCGGACTCTGTCTTTAAGTTTTTTCTTTTACTTTGTGGGCTCCCTCAATATCAGCTACACATATTAAGAAAGCGATTTATGAATTTCTGGTTGTTGTTTTGGTTTGGTTTTTTTTTCACAAAATGTGCTATGCTTTTTGGACTTTAAAATTTGTTGTTAATTATTTTGAATACTGTGGTTCTGTGTTTGATCCAGCAGAAATGAAAACCTCAGCTATCTTTAGAATCATTTGAAGAGGTTATTTCTGTTGTAGCTGAAAGAGGGAGAACAGCATGCTCATATAGTTAGTACATTACACATTTTATTTTGTAATCATTTTCCATGAGAATTTGGTGTCACAAAAAGTACAAGTATTGTTTTGCAAAACAAAAAACCCAAAACTCTGGAGCACATTAACTCTTGAATTGTAATAGCTTCTCTGTAGAGCTTCACGCTTCTTCCAGAGCAAGCAGAAGCATGAACTCTTGGTCCCTTTCAGTTCCCAACTGATTGTAAATTCTCTTGATCAATCTATTTTCCTTTGCAAAAGTCATTCCTAGTTAACTGATTGAGTTTGCTTTAGGTAGGGATTTCACCCTAGCAATGTCATGGGACCCCTTCTGACCTGGAGACTTTCCTCTCTTTCCAGCATCACTTGCAAACCCAGCACAGCCCTGGAGTGTTTTTCTGGTTACTGCAGCCAGCTGAGGAGCTGTGTGGGAAACTACAGTGCCTTTCCAGTTTGAGACCCCATTTTATTATTCTGTTCTGGCATTTGAGTCAGAGATGGACATAGAACCACATACGTAGGACAAGGTCCAGCAATCTGTGTTTGGTTTTGGTTATGCAGCAATGAACATGGACTAGGCCAGCAAAGGTGTTGAACTTGGTATGAAGTTTTGAAAAGACTAATTTGGGACTTTGTTCTTTGTTTTGTCACTGCTCTGCAGTGTTACATCATTTGTACTACATAAGTTATGTCAGGTTTACAAGCAAGAAATTTGGTGCACAGGGAAGTTACGGATGTTAATGTATGTTTGTAAAGCACATTGACCTCAAAGTAGAACAGACAATATAGAGAGAATGCTCATGCAGAAAGATCCTGTTCAGTGAGCTGACTAGGTACAGCACTAACAGGGAAAGTGAGATTTGATCTGTGTAATTAAAAACTCTTCAGTAAGAGTATAAAGTCCATATACATAGATTTTCCAGTTTCCCTGGGTATTTTCCATCTCTGAAGGAGACCATTACCTTCTGTCAGTTGCTCCCACTTGGCTTAGTTCCCATGTGCCACTGAAGAATTTTTTTAACAGATGTGTGTTCCAGGCATAAATCCTAAATTGTTTAAAAGTTATTGTCCACTTTCTTTATCTGATACTTTTCCTTTGGCTTAAGCCTTGCATTCCCTACCAGAGTTTATCAGCAATACAGTTTGTTTAGTTGCTGTTATTTTGGTTTTGTTTTCTTTCTTCTCCATCTTCTTTTATCTGTTTGAAGCGATGCAGATTTCCCTGTCATCTCTTTCTTCTATCAGTTTTTTCAGCTTCAGAGTTGCCTAACCGTGGTTGAAAAATGTGAAGAGAGACTAGACTTTGCAGCAAGATATTATTTTGGCAAACAGCATTTGAGGAAGTCCAACTAGCCATCAGATTGTCTTATAAAATGATAAATTGCAGACCTAAAACCCTAAAGGGTGGGTTTTTTTCTTGAGCAGAATGCTGGGAGGATGAGGGTCTTAAAACATGTAGAGAGACAGGAGATACCTTTTGTTCTCCATCTGCAGCCATATTTATCATAACGAGTGACACCAGCCCTCATATGGGTCACTTGACTAGTCGTCCACCATGTATCCTATGTTAAGCACAGATGACAGCATCACAGGACAATTCAGTTGGCAGGGTGGTCTTCTGAGGGAGGTCTCCAGCCCTGGGCCCTTCCCAAAGCAAGCTCAGCTGTGGGGTCAGACCAGGGTGCTCAGGGCTTCACCCAACTGAGGCATAAACTTCCCTGCAGCCCGACCTCCCTGGGCCATGGCTCCATCACTGGACTGTCCTCAGGAAAAGGATTCTCCTTACCTCCAGCCTGAACGTCTCACATTTCAACTTGTACCACTGCCTCTTGCCCTGCTGCCACACATTGCAGTGAAGGGCCCAACTGCATCTCCTCCATCTCTCCGATCAGCATCAGGAATGTTGTTGGGTGCCCCAAAAGCCATCCCTTCTCCTGGCTGAACCAGCCCCAGTCCTGGAGCCTCATTGCAGGGCAAGTCCCCAGCCCAGAGCAGTCTTGCTGAGGCCCAAAAACAGATGCAGTACCCAGATGTGGTCTGATGGGCACTGAGCAGAGGGGAAAGTCCCTGCCCTCCCCTAGCTCTTGTGGTCATTGCCTCCTCATACCACCCCAGGCCTTGCTGGTCATGTTGCTGCCTGGCCACAGGGCTGTCCCCAGCTCAGCTCGAAGCCTGCTAGGTGCCAGGGCTCAGGGCCATCCCCCACAGCTGCTCCCTGGCCCCATCAGCCCCAGCCTGTGTCCCTGAAGGGCTCTGCCTTCCTGGGACAGGGCTTGCTATACCTCATGGGGAGCCATCAGCCTGTTCCTCCCCCCTCTCCAGTTCCCTCTTAACAGCAGCCTGGCCCTTGAGTGTGTCAGCTGGTCCCCCCCAGCTTGATGTCATCTGCAAACCTGGAACACATGCCCTCCATCACCTCCTCCAGGTCACGGATAGAGATGTCAAACACAAGATGAATAGCATGGTACAAATAACATAAGCTGATGTTTGACCTTCCATGACCAAGCAAAGCTGATTTCATAGCTCCAACTGTGCTGTTCAGTTACTTTGCCAAAATATTTTTGCCTGTCCTTTGATACACATTGAAGCAAAACATTTCTTCCACAAGTCAGTTTTACCAGTTTTTATCTTTTTGTCAGATGAAGCAAACAAAATGCCTACAGCCAAATATCCACCTGAGTTTCATGAGATGCATTTGGAACAACCTGTAGCAAAACAAACATTTCCAAATAGCTGCCTAGAGTCCGAATTCATTGTTAAGTTTTGGCAAGTCTGCAGTCAGGCATCACATCTACTTTAAGCTGTGTTCAACAGGAGGCCAATCTGCAGCTGTTGTCTGATTCTTCCTCAGGAGTGTTTTGAAGCAGCTAACCTAAAAAGTTGTAAAGTTCACCTAGTAAATGAATTTATACAACTATGCTATAGATTTGCCAAGTTAAAGTTTGATCTAGTGGTGTTTCAAAATCTGTTTCAAAGTTAGGAATTATCCTGTTACCCCACTGTCTCCCTCTTAATTTCAAATATGTTCAATTTTAAAAGGATAAAATTAGAAGTATTTCTGTCAAAAATACTTCATTGATATTTTCTGGAATTGCTCACAAGAAAAAAAAAGTGAAAGGTAGGGACTTGCAACCTCCACACAGGAGCTTGAATATACACCTTGTTGACAGGTTATCTGTCTATTTATCTAAAGTTAGATATCAAACCTGCACCAGCATACATAAGGGCAGTGTTATCCTCAGAGTGACATTAAGTAGAAGTCTTGGGGAGATAAAAATTATGATTATAAAAGTTTTGAAGTCTTTTACTTTACAAAAGAAATGTACTTGTAATGCTATAATAAAATTGTACCCAAAAAATGATTTTGAAATTATCATTATCACCTGTGACAGTATGTGCTGAGAAGTGTGTCTCACCTTTTTATCTTAAAAATAAGAGCATGCAATTTTTTATTTTTTTTTTTAAATCTAGAAATGCTGTAAAAGACTATTTCATGCCTTATCAACAACACTATTAACTGAAAGTAATGTTTTAGAACTTGGGTGCCCATGTGATTTTATATATTTCACTAACAGGGTTATATTTTGCCATCTTTTCCCAGTCAGCCTTATTATTTTCCATAGATTTGCAGAAATAAATGATGGTAACATTTAGTCTGGATAATTTCTGTGATCATTGCACAAGATGTAACAACAGATAATGTTCTTGACTACTGGAATCAAAACGGCATTTTTAGTTATTGCAATTAGGAAGTATTAGTACAAAGTCAGCTATATTGGTAAAAATAACAGTCATTAAAAGAGTAGAAATATGTCACTTAATAAGAACATTACTGAAGATCTCTTCAGTAGGTTATAACTTCAGGTTACAAAAACATTCAAAATTTAAGTGTCTTCTTAAAGAGCAGGGTGTGTTTAGTATCTTAGTTATTGATGAGCTAAGCAAACCATTTTCCGATTTGGAAGTCTGTGTAATGGTTTTAGCTCTTTCTTGCTGACTGTTCCAGCCAGCCTTATGTGATACTAGCATTTCCCCATATACACGCACATATATACACATTTGCCATTTTCACATAGGTTATTAGGTTGCTGGTTTTCATTACCAGGCTTCTGTTCAATTGCATTGCAATTCTGTGTGCATTATTTACATTACAAAGCATTTCTTTGAAATCCTTGATAATTTGTAATGTGTTAACTAAATATATTATTATTCTTTATCTGAGCTCAGATTAATTTATTTCATTGTACAGTTAATCAATTTGTTTAAGTTCAGTAAGTTCAATAAAAGTAGTATTGTGTGAAATGTTCAGAGATAACAGCTTAAAAGGTTTGAAAGATAAGTGTTGAATTAGCCAAATAAAACATTGGCAACACTGCTCAACTTTTTCTTTAGTGCCTGGTCAGCCATTGAACTTCAAAGCAGAACCTGAGTCTGAAACAAGCATATTACTTTCCTGGACACCTCCACGCTCTGATACCATTTCCAGCTATGAACTGGTTTACAAAGAAGGGGAACATGGGGAGGAGGTAAGTGAAGAGACATCTTCTTTAATGAGTCAGACATAAAATGCTGCAATCGTTTGGAATGGATGGATTAGTAACTTTCTTTAGCACAAATGCCTTGGTCTTTGAGCCCTTAACAGCCTTTGTTGTTAAACGCACTGGTCAGCCTAATGGTGTAAACAGGAGAAGGTGCTATTGATAGCTACCACCAGTCAGTGGAACTTTGTTGTTGTTTGTGAGGAGTCATCCACAGAAGCTGCATCCAGTTTCAGACATTGATTATGCCTCTCCAAGCCTGGTCCTCTACAAAGGCTTGGAAGCAGCGTGTTTTGGGGCATGTTATGAACTAATTAAGATTTTTTGCACTTGGAATTTGAAGTCTATTTTCAGCCTTAGCGAATTTTTCTTCCTCTTTGCCACCACGTAGGAGAGTTTTTAAGCTTCTCTAATCATTCTATAATGTTTGAAAAGAAAATATGTTTCATTTCCTAGAGATAAAAACCTGCCATGGACTTTTTCTGTACCATTATTTCTTGAAGAATTTTCTGTTTGAGGGCCTCTGTAGTGCCAGTACCACAGACTTTAGAATCTACTGTCCTTCTGATACGGAAACCATGTGATGTTGCCAGGTGTCCCAGACAAAAGAAATAAGCCAGGAGTCTCAGAAGGCAGCAGGAGATTATCAGCCTCATTGATTTCTCCTGCATCATCAACTCATTGCTGATGCTTCAACTGAGCTTATGTTTATGGAGGCTTTACACATATACTGTGAACGCATAAACTTACTTTGTGGAAGGGGGCCAGACCTGTATTTCACCTCCAAATAGGATGCAGGCTTCTGCTTAATAAGTTACCCGTTGGAATAACTTCCTCCCTAAATAGTTTGAACATGAATTTAACTGTGAGGTTAAACCCAAGATTACTCACATTAAAAAATCCTGTCATTCACTGTCATAAAGGGTAACTATAGGTTACTCTTATACTCTGAAAATGCTTTTATACTTTGTACACAGCAATTACTTCCTCAAACAGTCAAGCAATATTTCTGGCTCTAAGTTTTACCCAGTGAGCTTCCTTAATGTGTGTTTGTCAAATGTAATGTATTCATTTTCTGGTTTGGTTTAGTTTGGTTTTATTTTGATTTATTTTCCTGAATTTAATTTTTTCTTAATAATATTATCATCAAAGTATAAAAGTATTTCTTCTATAGGCAACATACTGAATTCAGTGTCTCTGAATATTAACCAAGACATTGTTTTATTACCTACCTTTAGCAACGGGTTTCCACAGAACCTACTACATCTTATCGCCTGCAAGGCTTAAGGCCAAACAGCTTGTACTTATTCCGTCTAGCTGCACGTTCTCCACAGGGCCTGGGTGCTTCAACAGCAGAAATCTCGGCGAGAACCATGCAGTCAAGTAGGTGTCTTTCCTTGCTAACTTTTTTCCCTTGTTTTGTATTTTTCAAAGGGATTAATTTCGGTAGCCCGGACAGACAGCAGCAAAGGAAAAGGCAAAATGTCATGAAACTCATCACATTTGTCTTCTAATGAGATGCAAAAATTTGTCAGGGATTTATGTATACATCTTTAAATATTTAAATTAAGACTTAATTAAAAGAATCAGATATTTAAGGATGATGTCCAGGAGTGCTACCTTTGCCTGATAAGTTATGCTTTCCTGACAGTTTGCATTACACATCATTTTAAAACTTAGTGAAGTTCTATTTCTATTTGTTTTAAATTAAATGCCTTCTCTTAAAGTAATATTATTCAAAACAGAAAATTCAGATTCTCAGTTGACATGGGGCCTTTCAATTTGCAGTCATGACAGATGTGATTACACCATCATTTCTTGTTAGTGTTACATATTAATAGTAATTAGTGTAACTGGAAATACTTTGCTGCAGACCTGGAAACCACAGCTAAATGCGCTTCTGAAGCATTTCTAAGGCATTTAGAATAAACATAAAAAACCAATCATTTAACACAAGACTAGGTTTAGAGATAATGGCAAGGCAGCTTTTAATTTTAATAATCCAGAATCAATAATGTGGTGAATAAAAAAGGTATTTATTTATCCTGGGAGCCATTTCAGCTATCTGGGATGCTCATTCGCTCATACTGGGTGAAGATTGCTTAGACTGTGCATACAGAATAAATATCTAGGGGCCAAGGCTGCATGTTCCATATATAAGCACATTGCCAGTTTCTTTTTATTCTTGATATAAGAGTATGCTATGCTTTTTTCAGCCTTATGTCTTAAGATAGTAGGAAAATCCAGTTGACTTCAGTAGGCAGACCCAGGTTATTTGCAGAAAAGATTGCAAAATCTTGTTTTGCAAGAATGGTGTATTTTAAGAAAAAAGTATATGCGTTAATAAAACAGGTTACACAAGTAGCCTACAGATTATCCTCACATAAATGAAATATTTTGCACTTTCAGAGTATAACGGATTAAAAATTAATAACCTTATATGAGTTTATTAGCAAAATTCACTAGAATGTGCTGTTGCCTTTCATTTTGGTTTCAGAAAAAGATACTACAGGTATTTATTTCTTTACATATAAGATCTTTAAGGGACATTTTACTTATATTTTACTTCCTGTACAAGTCAGTGGTAAAAAGGGAGCAACATGTTTTTTAACACTTAATTACTGAATTAGCCTAAGAAAAAAACCCAAATGTGGTAATTCTCATCTGTCCCCCCATCAACCTCCTCTAGTTAGTTGAAATGCTGATATATTCCCTCCTGTTTTCCCTTCAGAAGAGCAGTGTACCATACTGAGTAAAAAGCCATTGATCCCTGTAGAAGAGCTGTAGGGAACCAAAAGTTACATGTGTAAATGCAATAGGTCACAGCAGGGTCCTAGGCCTTCTCTGTTGCTTTAATTTTGTTTGATGTTACTAGTATAAGTAACAGAAAACTATTTGTTTCTTTTTTGCCTTAACAAATGACAATAAAGTAATAGACCAAACAAACAAAGAAACCAAAACAAAAATCTAACGACCCCAAAACAAAACAAAAAGAAAAGGTGCTTTAAAGGTCTTGCACCCCAAATTTTTAATTTTCCTTGAAAAGAAGGCAGAAATAGGAAAGGAGTCTACATAAACTACTTCTGCCAGTGAACTTGAACTATGGCTCCTTTTTTGGTGCTCTGAATGATCTCAGTTAGTAAGCATACACTTTGCTATGTCAAAGTCCATTTAAACACATAAATGCATGCATAAATTTCAGTACTTGAATTGCCTCACTGAAAGCAATGGAGTGCCATACATTCTAAAGGTCTGGAGACCAGAAAAGATAAATATGCTAAGAGACTCCTTCGAGTACAGTAAAGGTGAGCATATTTGCTCTGGAAGATTGGTGCTGGTGACAAGAGACAGAACAAAGTCAGAATCTGTCATTGTTCTGATGTGCTGAGCTTGTGAACTCTGTAAAATTAATATCTGCTTTCTTGACACATTGTTTGGGGGTAGATTTTTTTTTTTTTTCCTATAGAGGTTACCTACATTACTGGTAGGATTTAATTCTTTGCTAGCAAAGGTGTCTCCAAGAGGAGTTAAAAAAATAAAACTGACAGCTGATCTAGGGTAAGTACAAGTTACAGTCAGAATCAACAAGCCTGTCACTTTTTCCTGGTAGGTAAATCTTTGACTAAGACTTTCTTTCTCTTCTATTGATTGCATGCTCCTAGTATGTTGGCTGTATGTTTCAGTAAATGCTTTCCACTTAAACATAATTTGCAATTGACTTATGCCAGGCAGACTCAGTTATAAAAAAAAACAAACAAACAAAAAAACCCTGAAAAAATAATTGTTTATGAGAGTGGGGAGGCTACAAAAATGGCAATTTATGAGCAATTTCTAGCAATTATTGCAAGTTTTTAGAACTTCTGTAAAAAGAGAATTTTTCTAAAAGAAAGTAAACTCACTTGAAGGGGATATGTCCAAATTTATAAGTAAATATATGCCACATGTCATTTAAAATATTATAGCTTGCACTAATTGCAATGATTGTAAAGATAGATCAGTAGTCATAGAACTGTCACGTTTTTGTTTTATTTCAAGAAGAATTTTAATTACAGGTAGGTAATATAATTTTGAGGTTTCACTTTCATGTATCTCCCCTACATCCTTTTTCACCATTTAGTTGGTCTATTCATTTTCAGTTACCTCATGTTAATAAGCCAAGGTGCATATGATTATCTGATGTTTTGCTTTTTTAAGTTTTTACTTTTTTTGGTTTATTTTTTTATCTTCATTTGGTTGTCTTTTATTTATTTTTATTTTTTCTTTTGTTCATTTTTTTTCAATCACTCCTATCCTTTCACTCAAATCCTCCTTTAACCCACTACTGAAATTAGAGCCATCAGCTCCTCCTCAAGACATTAGTTGCACAAGCCCCAGCTCCACTAGCATTTTGGTAAGTTGGAAACCTCCACCTGTGGAAAAACAGAACGGCATTATCACTGAATACTCCATCAAGTACATTGGGATTGATGGAGAAGATGGCAAGCCCCATGAAATTTTGGGAATTTCCTCGGACAGTACCCAATACCTTTTGGAACAGCTGGAAAAATGGACAGAGTACCGGATCTCTGTGACTGCCCACACTGATGTTGGACCTGGCCCAGAGAGCTTAGCAGTATTGATTCGGACAGATGAAGATGGTATGTTGCCTCCACTACATCAGTTTGCACCTCTATGACTCTCTGTCGATCTGCTATCTTTTGTATAACCTAACAGTATTTTTGTCTGCTCCTATTTTTTCCCAAATCATGGTTTTGCTTTTGAGTTTTTAAATCAAAGACTTGCCTTTCTACACTATTTTTGTATTTGGTATTTTTTTTTTTTTAACAGAAAGTACCTTTTTGTGAGTAACATGAATCTGCTGCCACTTCGAGCCCATACATATTCTTCTTGCTCCTCCTTTGACACAAAAATAACTCTTGGGGGAAAACCTTCCTGCCTTTTCCTTGATTTTACAGTCATTTTTATTTTTAAACACTTATGTCTATGAAAGTTTTTTTCAGGTTTTGTTGGTTTTTTTTTTTTTAACTGCTTTCTTGTTCCATGTTGTGCTTTTTGATTTGGGTTTTTTTTGGGTTGGTTTATTTTTTGGTTTTTTGAGTTTTGTTTTTGATCTTGGAAAACTGATGCTCCTCACATTTTCTTTTCTTCCATGCTTGAAAGTGATAGAAGACAGCCGTATTATCAGCCTCCTTTTTACACTACTACCCCCCCCCCCCCCCAAAAAAAAAAAACCACCACAAAACCAAAGCATTTAGCAAACAAAAATAAAGGAAACTTTTTTGAAATCTTTTGTAGTTTTATTGTTATAGTAGTAGTATTTCAATGATTCAAATATCTCTTTGTATTATAATGCTTTGACTGTCAAAGCATCTTCCTTGGCTTTTGTACATTTTTACATGTTTTTCTATTTCTCTAATACTCCTTTTTCTTCCATTTTTTTGCATCAGTCATGTTTTTTGATCTTTTCACTGAAAGGTAGAGCAGATTGGTTGAGCATTTTCATTTGTTGAACAATTTGTGTTCTTCAAAGAAAACGTAATGAGTCTGCTCTTAAAAAAAAAAAAAAAAAAAAAAAAAAAAGAGAGAGAAAGCAAAAGACATAGGTGGGACAAGTGCCTGTAATTCTCTTCTGTCCAATGATGTTGTTCCAGTTCCTAGTGGTCCTCCTCGCAAAGTCGAGGTAGAGGCTGTCAACTCTACTGCTGTTAAAGTATCATGGCGCTCGCCTGTACCCAATAAGCAGCATGGTCAAATCCGAGGATACCAGGTCCACTACGTGAGGATGGAAAATGGAGAGCCAAAGGGTCAGCCCATGCTGAAGGACATCATGCTGGCTGATGCACAGGTAATTAGGGCATTTTATGTTATATTTATGTACATAAAATATGTAAAAATATTTAGCCTACAAGAGCTATCCAGAAACATGGGGTTTTTTTTATTCTTTCTCTATTTCAGCCTACCAGCTCATATTTTTAATCTCTATTTTGACAACAGTTTTTTCAAAATATTTACATTTAAAAGTTCTTGGGCCAAACCTAGACACCATTTTCTATATAGGCATGCAACTAAATGCTAAGCTGTGTCATTCTGCTGGCTCCCTTAAACGTGGAGACTTCACTATACCTATGCTCTGAAATTTTAAAGCATCAGGAAGATCTGAGCTAGGTCACAGTCAATGTAGAAAACTGTGGATCAGCACTGCCCACCTGGTATTTCTTTGTTTCAGTGGGAAGCCTAGAATCATTAGAAGCCTGTGTTAGCCCATTATTACAGTGTTTCTCTCATTAGCGTGTATCCACCTCACTAAACATTTCACAGGAAATTAATTTATTAGTTCAACTATAGAAATCACCGAGGTATTTATATCTGTCCTTATTCATATCAATAACTCAATATAATGAAGAGCTTACTTTAAATAGGCATGGGGTTACTTCTTTTGCAAAATTTCCCATCTGTTTTATAAATTATGAGACATGATGTAAACAAAAGCCTGATCGCATCAAGTTTAAAAAGCTTCTAAAAATAGGATGTTACTGATTGGTATACACTAGTGCTTTGTAAAACTGAAGATTCCCAAAGATCCTGGTACTAGAGGAATCATCCTACACTGAAACTATTATCACATAAATACTTGAAATGACAAGAAATTATCAATCTAGTATAATGTAAAGAGTTATATTTGCCTGAAGCATTTTATGGGAATAAATAAATGGGGTTTTTTGGCTTCTTTTGTTTCTTCTTCCAGTCTTAGTTCTAAGTTTCAGCTCTGCAGATACCTTTTTTGAGAACAGGTCTCCCACACCTGCATTTGTCTCTGTTCCTGGAGATCTTTGTTGCAGTTCCACCTGCCAGTCTTTCTGTCTATCTGTGTACATACTTAGCTATTTTGCAGCACATGGTGTTCATACAGCTTAAATTCAGTGAAGAGAAAAATGGGAACAAGTGGAGAGGTGGGAAGGGAAAGGGAAAAGGGAGAAGAGACGGGAAAGGAGATGCCACTGTCCTTTGATTCTCCCCTTCCTTGCACAGATTGGCACTTTCAACCTCTAAAGGTGGGAAACAGGAGACTAGATGAGATGTTGGAGCCCAAATATCATAAAGGCAAAAGTTCTATTTCTTTTTTTTTTTTTTTTTTTTCCCCAAATTTAGCTTTGACCTGCCTGTTTGCTGTTGGTTCAGTCTGCTTAATCACCTCCTTTCTCCTGTGCCACTCCTACCTGCCTATCATACTTCTGGGATACATATGAACAGGGCCTGTGCAGATAGGAAGACCTTGACAGTAAAAGATCAGTGTGGTTTGGTTTCAAGACTAAATAATCCCGCTATTAATTTAAGTAAGGTATTGAATTCATTGAGGAAACTCAAGCATATAGCCTAGTATCATGATTAAATAAACCAAGTAAACTTTATTTCTGCCTTGATAGCTTTTACTAATACAATTTAAATAAAAAACAAAAACAAACTACATGGTACAAGAGGATTCATTATGTCTTTCATCTTTCAAGGAAAGAGAAGTGCTGTTTTTTAGGGAGAGCAGAAATGGAATTAAAAAGCCCGGCCTGATTTCATTAACTAGATGCTACATGATTCTATATGATTAATTCAAATTGTATATGAATTTTCCAGATATCTTTCATATTTATTTTACTATTAAGAGAAAACAAATACCTCAACCAGGCTACAAATCTCTTCATTTATTTTGTTTTCCCTTCCAATTTTCTTTACTCTCAATCAGTGGGAATATGATGATACTACTGAACATGTGAGTAGTTTTTTACTGGCTAGAAAAACAGCCTGTGCTAAGAGTTTGGGAATTATTTTTTTTTTCCTTTTCTGCTTGTTGCTTGTAGCCTCCTTTTATTTTTTTGAGTTTTCTTCGGGTTTGGTTTTAGTGTCATGCCCCCTCCTCCCTGCCCCCCAAGTCATTTGCACAAATGCATGCTCCTAACATCAAAGGTTTCTCCGTTATGGCAGTTTATTTTGGTTTGGATTTGGTTTTGTTGGGGTTTTTTATTATTGTTATTAATATTTTTTTTCTTTTCTCAGGAGTGTGAGGGTTACTGTTGCTTGCTTGTTCTTGGGTTTAGCATGATGCCAAAATGTACAGAACTGGTTTGTGTTTTCTTCTTTTTGATTGCTGTCACTAACATTGCCTCACAATTCCTCTTAAAAAGAAGTGGTTCAGAGTTGTGTAGCAGTAGTCTGATTTTTATGTATTAACTTTAAGGGGTTTTTTTGTGTACTGAAAGTTAGTCAGTTGTACTTTCTTTCTTTTTGGTAATTTATTAAATGTATTTTATATGCTGTCAGGAAAGCCAAATGCCCTGCAGTGTTTATGCCTAAATAATAGTTTTTACTTTACCCAAAGCACACTTTTAAATGACAACACTACGTGCAATTCTACATCTTACACCATGAAGTAGTGTTTGTTTTAAATTAAGCTAATATCTGCATCACTCTTTACAATAATGACATTTTTTTTTCCTTTTACAATTTTTTGCTGTTAATATCAGGTACAGTGTCTTTATGAAAGATGAGAAGTCTTTCTTAGTAATTTTGGCCTTTAGGCTCCATTCAGTTCTGGGGTAGAATCTAAGGAGGGTGGGGTTTTTTAATGTGTTTTTATTTTATTTGAACTATTTTGCCTACTTGTTCTGATCATTACCTTATTATTTCTATATTTTTTTTTAACTGACTGTAAATACAATGCCAAATTCTAATCACATATGTACTAAGCTCATACCCACTATCTTGAAAAATCCATTTACTGTGGATAGTCTGACCCATAATTTTTATATTAACTTTTATGGTTGTTGCATCTGAGGCGTGTGTGATTGCACATTTGCTATTTATTCTAGATGCGTAAATATACCATCTCTCTGGCAGCAGTGAAATTTAGTGTAAATGCATTCAGGCATGTGAAAATGCAAAGAAGTAGTCCAGTGATTACAGACTGGAAGCTGATGAGTCAAGAACTTTGGGCCAGTCAGTTGCCTCCAAATACTATCCTATATTTGCATATAAAATTTGTTTATATCATGAGTGTCTAGGCTTACATCCCCCTGGATGCCCTTAGGGCGTGATGGAAGTTGAGTTCTTTTCAGGTGGCTGGCCCTTCACCATACTCTGTGTGTGTGTATGTTCTGTGCGCATGTGTAAAAAGATCCCCCTGGTTTGATACTTCAGTTTGATCTTGCTTCCTTCCAATTGTACTACCTGGAAAGCTGCTTGTTTTGTAGCTGCTGTCATTTGTTTGAGGGCTGTCAGATTTATTCTTTGACCAGATATTTAATGGTGGTGTAAGTAGTTCTTTTAGACCTGAAGAGTGACTTGTTTCTGAACTCCTTTGAGGTACTTAGATGCACAATCCAACCAGTGACACAGGTTGCAGTGAGTGTTACGGAAGTGACAAACCTTTCTTGTTTAGCTAAACCATCATTGTTTAGTGTGGGTACAAACACAATACTCTTACTGAGTACTTCTTAGGAGTCATTTTATAGCTGTATCAGTGATGTCCTGTAAATGACTAAGTTAAATGGATTTCTGGTATCTACAGATGCATGCTTTTCACAGTATCAGTAGCCGTCCTTAGGCAAGGTATTTCAGAAGGCTTTATTCACTGTTCACACCACTAGGCCTCTGGCCTTGTTCCTTAAACTACCTGAGGCATGCAATATAGAAGTGTGCTGGTTTTTGTTGCTTAAATGAGTGAAACATCTTTCATTATGAAGTATTTCACACTGAACAGTCTGTTGGTGCTCTCAAATGCTTGCTATCACTGCCAGCAGCACAAAAGCATGCACACTGTATGTAATATACAGCGCTTGTCTGGAGGATTCCATGCTCTTCTGAAAAACAATCTGGTTTTGATAAATTGTTCTTGTTTTGTTTCATCTTAGGAAATGGTAATTTCTGGGCTTCAGCCTGAAACTACATACTCCTTCACTGTGACAGCCTATACAACAAAAGGTGATGGAGCACGCAGCAAGCCCAAACTCATATCTACTACTGGTGCAGGTAATAATCACATACATGTTAATCTCTGAATAAATCCTTTGACTTTTCTAGTCAAAGGATTGTGATCCTGCTAGTGTTGTGATCCTGCTATTTGGAAGTCTCCAGTTGTGTAAAATATGTTCATGGGATGTAGAGTTTTCTGTTTGGCTCTTCATTTATTTAGATTAAAACAGAACCAGCGTCCCGCTTTGTCCCTTTCCCAGTTCAAGATGTGGACAAAACGTAATACTTCATACTTTCTAGTAGCTCTTCCAGTCTGATTCGTGTCTTCTTGGACAGTTAAAAATAGAAAATCAGAGCTGAGAAGGGTATTTGGATAACTTGTGAAGTGCTTTCCTGATCTTTGTGAGAGCAACAGTGCTGCTGCTTGTCAGTAACAACATTGAAAGAACCTATCTGTATGACAGCCACAACTTATCTCAGGAGAAAAGAAAAAAGCAGAGAATTAGAAAACAGAATGAAAGTCCATTCTGTGAAACACTGAAATCCATATTGCTTCAGTGGCAATGTGACACATAAACCGAGACAAAACACACCATGCCACTGTGTTCAGTCTGCATTTGATCACAAGTGGTACTAGATGGTGGGTATCTGACTGCATGACCAATTCAGCTGATTCCTTTAGCACTGATGGGACAAATGGAATTGCTTTTAGATAAGGAACAAAGTTTTGGTTTGTTTGTTTGTGGGGTTTTTTTTTTGTTTTGTTTGTTGGTTTTTTTATTATTTATTTTATTTAAATGGTCAACTGTGGCACAGCTTAACCAAATGATGCTACTACAGGCTTAGTTTGGTATTCACCTACAGCTGTTCACAGACTGTAGGTGTTCATTTTCTGCGTTTCATAGTGTAGTCATTAAGGATTTTCCATTACAATCACATGGAAAAATTTGTAGCATCATTACAAGCTCTCTTCATAACAGTGCATTGTTTACAGTAATATATAAGGTCCAAAAGGCATTTGTATTTGTATTTATACTGATTGACTCAATTTTTAAAACAGTCCCTGAACGTAAAGCACGTCTTGTACTAATATCTAAAACATCTAAATCCTTGTTTCATCAGCTTCCCTGGAAAACAATCTCAGTCTCAGTGACTAGATATATCATATGGTTCCATTTCAAATTTCAGAGTACCTAGTAGCCGTTACTCTTGACTGATGCTGAAACTTGCCCTCCAACTTCTTATCTTTCCTGAATTCTCGTGGTCTGGGGAAAAAAGTAATATATACTTCTGGCTTGCATTTTAATTGATTTAAGGAAAAAGGCACTTGATCCATTATTCTTTTTAAAGTTCAGTTCTCAGTTGAAATAAACACAATTGTATGGATTGTAATTTGATTAGTTCCTAGACATAAACATAAGCTATGCAAACCTGCTTGCAAAACTTAAAGCTTCTTTGCATGTAGTCCTTATTGGCTACTGATGTTTCGCTCTTCCAAGAAGATCTCTGATGCTTCTGCTTTAGAAAGACTAACAAATCCCACGTCCCATAAAACCCTGAGTGACTGAAGAGTGACTGAGAATCAGAGAAATTATTGTAGATGTAATACATGTTACACTGTTCTTGCTGTTTGTTTCACCCTGTGGACAAGTAATGTTTGTTCCTGGCCTCTAGGGTAACAGCTTTTTGCCATTTTGCTCCTTTATACATTCCAGCGTGTATGAACAGTTTTTCATTTGCTGTTACAGCTTGCCATGGCTGAGCAGGTTTTGTAAGGAAAATTCCTATGCAGGTTTTTGAAAAAGGAGACAATAAACAGTCAGTACCGAGAGTTTCCGGCCCACTGTCTTTCGGTGAGAGTACATCAGGCCAGTGAAGGAATGATGCATTAATTCCAGGTGCTTGTATGTCTGAAATACACCCTCCTATTCTCTGAGAGTTTTCATTTGATTTATCACACACCCCCCCCCCCTAAAAAGTTGCTATTCAAATACTACAATAAAACAAATTAAGGGTCTGGCATGCTAGTCTAATTTTAAAAGGTTTAAGTCAGGTGTAGCTTTATTAGAATGAGTGAGATTATATCCATAAGAGATGTGAAAGCAGACTAGATGTCTAAATGTTTACTGGAGAAGATTACTATTTGTAAATTATTAAGATGATAAGTAACTATGCAGTTGTGTCCAGTTAGTGATCCAAAATCATCATTTACAGTTTTATGTGGGAAAGATTCACCAAATTTACAGTAACTTCACTTATTAGTGAAGTCACTGAATGCTGTTAACATTTTCACTCCAGAATATGTTTTTGCCTTATATTCAGTTTCCTCTCCTAGTTTTTGAAATTGGATGGAAGACAAAATGTTACTGAACATTTCCAAGCTAAAGTATTTCAAAATGTTCAAGTCCTTGAGACAGAAGTTACAAAATGTGTAATTAAGAAAATCTTGATGTCATTTGTCAGTGATATACAACTTTTCAGGAGATTTTATCAGACCTTTAATTTCTGGGTGATATTAGTTGAAGAGTCTCATAGCACAACAGCTTGTCCATTATTTGAAATTTACTCTCAGTGCTAGATAGCGCTTTTGAAACAAAGATTTCAGCTAAGAGGAGAAAATTATGTTAAAATGGTGGTGTGCTATATAGCAACTGGCAGAAACTTTGGCAAAGGCAATTTGCATGAGCTTCTACTAGTAACAGTATGTCATCACAACTGTTCGGTGTAATGACTGTTGCAAGGGGGTGTGAGGGACATCATGCTGTATAGTAATGGAGGTAAATTACACTAGATCAGAGAAAATATTTTTTCATGAGCAATTTCACTTCATTTGGCCTCATGGCAAATTCAGGTATTATCAGAAGAAGTTTCTAATTCCATGATGCTACTGTACATAGGACTGTAGAAAGTGCAGCTGTTTGTAGCGTTCACAAGTGATCATACTAAAAGAAAATGTTAACTGAAAACTATCTGAAAATAAAAAGAAGAGAAAAAAATCCGGTTCTCTATCAATAGTTACATGTTAACAAAAAGGAAATCCATACACTTTGCAAAATCAGGTAGGCTCCATATTAAACAACAACAACAAAAAAGTGACGATTGTTTTTTAACACTTTAATCACAGAGTATTTTATTGGATAAGTAAGCTTTATTTGTTCCCCTGTTCTGATCAAGAGCAAGTAGTAATTTCTTTCTTTCTCTGTAGTTACCACAAAGGTTAAAAAATAGTTCTAACTGTGAGGTCTGCCACAACAAAAAAAGCAGTTTATCACAAAAATAATTTAGTGATACCTTCCAGCAGTCTCTCCTCTAGAAAGCTGAAGGAGTTATTATTCTATTTGTGTGGAGTCTTCTTTTTCATATGCTCCATTGGTTTCAGTAATAGCTGTAATGTAGAGAAAAATATGGCCTGCAAAAGGCCTTCACAGCCTTTTCTTTGTTCCGTAAAGGCTCGTCATAATCAATGAGGAAAAATCAGAGCTAGTCAAGAGATACATACTTTATGCAGCAAAAGTGCAGGAAAAAAACTTGCAAAATTCCTGGGAATAATACTTGCAGGTGAACTCTGCATTTAAAAGAAAGGATATTGGGAAAATTTACATTTATTTATATAAAACCCAGCTATAAATCTTACGTAATTAGAAGCAGTGTCATGATTTATGTCAGATATATTGAGGAAAGAGCTTATTAAATGCAGAGTTTTCTTCAAGCCATGCCATTACTCCCTCCTTATTCCGAATTCATTATGGAATGGTAGTCAGAACTGACAATAAGAATCTGATTTTCTAGGTGCCTGAGAACTGAAGATAAGTAATAAAATCCATTGAAGTGTTTGAAAACAGGAACCAGAGCTCACAGTGTAGCAGTTAAATTTACGTGTGATGTCTTCGAATGCAGATGGAACTAATTAGTCTTCATGGAGGACTATGTTATCGTGACACTACTACTCCCAAAACTATTTTGGTCTCTTGACCTGTCAGGCATTGGTACACAGTGAACACCAAATTTCTAAATAACTATGGATATGCTTCATTATCAAAAACGTCATTGTAATAGAAACAGACTATTTTGAATAGAAGTATTAATGAAATTATAAATTAAATATGTATGTATAAAAATTAATATGAATAAATTAATAAATAAAAATAAATATATAAATTAAACAGAAACAGTAAATGAGGATAATATCAGGACTCAAACAATGCACACCATATAAGCTGTATCATGGGATTTCCCCCTTGATAAGGGCTAATTTGATCCTCTACACCAAATGTCCTCAGCACACTTACAGTCTGAATTTCTCTGAAAGACAAATCATTAGTTTGGACCAACAGGTCCCAGTTAAGGATTTGAGTGTATTTGGTGTGATGGTTAAGAAGAGCTTCCAATTTAGTCTTCTTCAGAAGAAATCCAGTTCCGCCAAGACCATGCTGGAGACTAAATCATGTGTGGTAAGCCAGGACAGTGAAGAAATTAAATTCCAAACCGTGCTACCACTCCAAGCTAAAACAACCCATGATGGAGGTGATCTGTGTACGGGAAGTGGAATAACAGAGTTCTGTCATACATAGTAATGATAGTTGATTACAAGGTTGGTCTGACTTCCCTTCTACCACATTTTAGCTATCAATGGCAAAAGTTATGTTAGACACATCTAGGAACTTGTAATTTCCGCATTACTATTACTATTATAATTATTAATATTATTGTGCTAATCATTATTAATTATTAATAATTATTATTGATTATTGCTATTGTTATTATTATATCATTACTTTTCCATTTACAGGAATAGCAGAGATCTGTCTTGGATTAAATTTGTGAATACTTATGACAATATTCTCTTTTTGCAAGAAATTATTTGTAAGTGAGACAGAACCATTCATAAAATGTCTGAAGTTTTACTTCTTGACTTGTGTTCCTAAGTCCTGTGCCTCTGAATGTTCTCTGTATTTAGAAATAATGGTAAGGGAAGAAAACAAGAAACGGTAGTAGCTTTACTATCATAGCTCATTATACTGTATGATGACTCAGTAGTACAGGAGGCAGACATTATTTCTTCCATAAGACAGTAATTTGTGGAACTAAGAGTGAGGGAGGAGAAAATCTATGCCTATGCCTGCTAAAACATATCTCAAGAACTGTACATGCAATTCTGTTTGTATTTATCATCTTTAAATAAAATTGTGCTACAGTTCCAGGCAAACCTCGGCTTGTGATTAGCCACACACAGATGAACACGGCTCTAATTCAGTGGCACCCTCCTGTGGACACTTTTGGCCCGCTGCAGGGTTACCGCCTGAAGTTTGGTCGCAAGGACATGGATGCATTTACGACCATGGAGTTCTCAGAGAAAGAAGATCACTTCACAGCCACAGACATTCACAAAGGAGCTTCTTACGTCTTCAGGCTCTCAGCTAGAAATAAAGTGGGCTTTGGGGAGGAGATGGTTAAAGAGATTTCTGTTCCTGAAGAGGTACCCAGTGGATTTCCCCAAAATCTCCACTCGGAAAGCTCTACTTCTACATCAGTTCTATTAACTTGGCAGATGCCACTCTTGGCAGAGAGAAATGGCGTTATCACCAAATACACTGTCTTGTACAGAGATATCAATGTTGCTTACCAGCCAGTTGAACTCCCAGTTGTTTCTGCTGATACCACTATGACACTTTCTGGCCTAAAACCAGATACCACATATGATGTTAAAGTACGTGCCCACACAAGCAAAGGGCCTGGTCCATATAGTCCAAGTGTCCAGTTCAGGACACTACCCGTGGATCAAGGTAGGATTTGTCTGCTTATGGCGTTGACCTTTAAAGGAGTATCGGTCTTTGGATATCAGTGTTTTTGAAGCTGTAAATAAAACTGATCGGCCCATTCATAAAAATAGGTTCATCAAACACAAAAGGTAAAGTATGTAAATCTTATATGTTTTGGATGCCTCAGAATTCAGTTGTCCCTTGCCAAGCAAGTTCTGGCTAACATCTTCAGTTTTTGCAGGTAAGAAAAATGCACATGTTGGGTTGTTACTATATAAGTGTGAGAAAGAGTTAAAATGTGATATTTAAATCTGAGCAAACAGGTAGGAGAGTTGAATCCTTCTTGGTTTTTGACCTACATGGAAAGCTGATACTCCCAGGTAGCAGTGGAAGTATAAGAAGACCTAAGCTCCAAGATGTTGTTTATATACATTGTTTTTTTTTTCCAGCAGTGTTTGCAAAAAATTTTCATGTTAAAGCAGTAATGAAGACTTCTGTTTTGTTGTCATGGGAAATTCCAGAAAATTACAATTCAGCTTTGCCTTTCAAGGTAAGTTACTTCCCATTTGTACAAGAGAAAGTACAGGACCTACAGAATGTCATTCACCTGGCTAAGTAGCTTACTGACCATGTGGATTTTGTTGGTATTGCTCTGTTTAAGAATGCAAACTAATTTAGTAGTATTGACCCAAGCTGTTGAATTCAGTCATTTAACAATATGAGCTTTCCACTGTTGTAGGTGTATTTCCAAGTCACACTCATTCTGGTTATTATGCATGGTGTGAACACTTTGCTAATTTGTAGTTCATTGATAATATATTTTAGATAAAAAAGTGAAAGAGTATTTTTCTTCTTTTTAGTCACTTCTGTGGGAACCCTAACTGAGTACCATTATGTTTTTTTTTCTTCTCACCTTTAAAACATTTTTGTGTTACAACTCTTTTACTCCACTAACTGTAGCATTAGCCAGATAAAGAGACTCAGTGTAACCCACATTCTGGCTGGTATTTCTTCTGCATCATTCTTCATCACTTGTGTCATCTTAGGCAGTGGCAAGTGAAGAGCAGTATTTTATGAACTAAGTACTGCAATAAACCTTTCTGAATAAGGAGTGTGAACAAAAAAGTCTTACTTTTTTGTTAACTTAAACAAGTGTGCCTTCATATAAATGCTGGGTTCAAGCAAAATTACTGAATTTGAGTAAGTGACATTGCATTTTAGGAGTGCTTATGTTGCTTTAAATTAAGGTAGTTCTTTTTTGCCCCTGAAAGCGAGTTTTAATTGCGGTAGCGAATGCCATACTTACAGCCTAAAATGCCCAGTAATTTTAATTTTAGATTTATAATTTGGTTCATTCCTGAATTCAGTACAACAGTATCAGTTGCCTTCTCTTGGTAACCAAAAACCACCTTCAATTTGTATATTAACTTAGATCCTTTATGATGATGGGAAAATGGTGGTGGAGGTTGATGGACGTGCTACTCAAAAGCTGATCACTAACTTGAAGCCAGAGACATCATATTCATTTGTGCTGACCAACAGAGGGAATAGTGCTGGGGGTCTTCAGCACAGAGTGACAGCAAAGACTGCACCAGATGTGCTTCGCACCAAACCAGTCTTCATTGGAAAGACCAACTTAGATGGCATGATAACTGTGGAACTTCCAGAAGTACCTTCAAATGAGAACATAAAGTGAGTGAATGAATGACATACCATTGCTTTTATCTTCAAAAAGATGGTTATTCTTACTGTTTATAAGATCTAGAGCTATAGTGGTATACCAGGGCTTTATTCTTCACAACAGTACAGAGAGTAGAGCAGTCCACAGTAGCATTTAGACTAATATTTGATAATACTAAACTGGGAGGTGCTGTTGACTCTCTTGAGGGAGACAAAGAAGCCTTGCAGAGGGATCTAGAGAGATTAGACCGTTTGGCAGTCATCAGTGGCATGAAATTTTAAGAACAAATTCCAGATTCTGTTGTTAAGGTACTTGAATGCATCCAGTGGAGAGCAACAAAGCTGATGAATGGGCTGGAAGGTATGTCCTATAAGGAGCAGCTAAGGACTTTGGGTTTGTCACATTTAGAGAAAAGGAGGCTGAGGAGTAACCTTATGGCTCTCCAAAGCTTCCTGAGAAGGAGAAGTGGAGGGGGAGGTGCTGATCTCTTCTCCCTTGGATCCATTGATAAGATGCATGGGGATGGTTCAAAGCTGCATCAGGGTATGTTCAGACATACAGAGGCATTTTTTTTACCAAGACAGTGGTCAAACCTGGGAACAGGCTTCCTAGAAAGGTGGTGGATGCCCCAAGCCTGTCAGTGTTTAAGAGGCATTTGGACAATGCCCTTAATAATTTGTTTTAACTTTGATCAGGCCTGAAGTGGTCAGGCAGTTGGACTAGATGATTTTTGTGTGTCCCTTCTAACTAGAACTATTCTGTAAGTTTGTCACTTAATGAAGTATGTAAGACTGAGTAAAATTTAGGTAGAAATACATGGAGAAAGATTGTCCTTGAGTCTGTGTCTTTTTTTCAGAGTACTTTTGTGTTTCATCACTGATTTCAAATAGCAAAGAGGGATTAAGGAAGCCAGTTGTGTTTTGAACAATGTATCTTCTCAGGAAAAATGGATAACCCATAGATGGATCGCTGCCTGGCTGCAGCACTTTGAAGTACTCAGCCCCAGTCACCCCAGAATTCTGTGGAGTTTTAAAGAATTGCAACTACACTTAGATAAATTCACATAAACAAATTATAAAATTCTTATTAAAAGAAAAATCTCAGGTCCTCTCCACTGGTCCCAGAAATTAAAAAGGATTTTTTGCTGAAATATTTGGCGAAGAGGTTACTATAGGTTACTTAGGTTTTGAGGGAAAAGATGCTGTGGAGATTTAAACAGCAGAAATAGGACTAAAGAGCTGACAGCACACGGTCAGCAGGGATTAGGAATTTTAGACAATAAATATTTGCCAAGAAAACATGAAGCATGGTACAATCAATAAGTGTTACTGCTCTGCTTATAGTGATTCTTGTTGGTCTAGAAGATTCTCATGTGTAATATAAAGGAAGTGGGGAGGAAAATGAACAAGTTATTAAGTACTGTTGGGGATTCAACTTGTCCTCTCCCTGGTGGATTTTTACTGATGGCTTTGTAGAAGGCTGCTCCCCTTTTTCATTACTGACTAAGGATTTTGAGGCAGGTGAGGTTAAGAAAGAAATGACTTTGAGACATTAAAAGGATGAAAAACTGAAAAATGTAGCCATTATCATTAGATTGAGTAAGATGCGGTCAGTAACAAATGCAGCTAAGGAAGTCTGAAGATGGAATAAGTCAAAAAAGATTTATGAGACAGACCATTCACAGAGAGAAAGAAGTGCAGGGTAGCTGGTCAAACAATAGCAGAAGATAGAAGAGGAAAAAAAAGGTGATGCCATTCTTCTATGTAGTGTAAAAAAATGAAAAAGGCTATGTGACATCAGGAAAGGTGCATTAAATCTATGGGGTCCAACTGCCAATTTTGAAAATAATGTATCTCCTCCTTCTTTATTTATTTCCTAAGAAAATATGATTAGGCTTGAGACAGAAAAACGAAACAACAACAAAAAGAATGACTTGACCCTTGGAAGCAGGCATACCAAAGCAACTAGATGCTGAACAGAAAAAGCTTATTTGATGCAAAAACTAAGATTATTACAGCTATAGTCTTTGCATAGGAAGAACAATTTTATGTAATAATTATGTTGACTTTTTATAGTTGTTCTTTCTCTATGGGTACATTATAAGCTCATGATTATCTCCATCTTACTATGCAGTATTATACACTGAGAATCTTTCAATAATACTAATTACGCAGAAGGTGAAACAGTTAATGGTTTGCTCTGATGAATTATAGGTAAATACTAATGGGATTGACGGTAATGTTATAAAAGCCTTTGTATATTTTTTAAAGTTGGTAGAAGTAATTGTCATTATTTCAATGTCTGGTGGTGATGCGGCATAGAAATTGGAGCAGAGCTCACCTTATGCTAGGTAAGATGAATCCCTTTTGCTGGTATCTCATGTGAGCAATTTCTTCATTTTCCTGTAGTATTTTGGGCTAATACAAAGCAATTTTTACATCTAAAGGACAGTTCATGTTCCTCTGAATCTCTCTGAATTCATCTTTGCAAAGTCTTAGAACAGAGTTTTATGGAAGACTTTAGCCTTTGTAGTACTCAGTAGTTCAAGCAATATCCAAGGAAACCCTCCATTTCCCACCCTCTACCATCTCCACAAAAAAAAAACAACAGCAAAAAGCCAAAACAAAAACAAAAAACCAAAACCCAAAACCAATCAACCACACCAGAAAACTCAAACTCAAAACAAACAAGCAAATAATAAAGAAAATAATAAATCATGTTTTTCAAGAGACGCTACATTTTCTGGAGTTAGCTAGAAACAATAGAATTTTGTTGTCCTTTACAGTTTGCAGGACTTTATACTTATGTGAACAGTTTCATTTTTCTGCTTGCTGTTGATGTACTTGTGCTCTTAGCTTTAAAATACTCTGTATGTGCTGAAAGGCTTAGTGGATGATCAAAGTTATGAGTGGGAGGCACACATGAAGAAAGTGTGAAAAAGTGTGAAAGTAACATTTACATGCTGGATGTTGCTTGATTGGAAAAAAAGTATGAACACTGTTAGCTTAAAAAAGAAAAAGGAGAAAAAAAAAGGGGTAAGTAAGAGACTGCTATGCAGTTCATCCAGCAGATGTATCTGTTACGTCTGAATGACATATAGGGGCCAGTTCTCAATTGCTTGTCTTGATTCTTAGGCATGTGTTAAAGAAAAGTTATGTAGCTTGTAGTTTTTGTATACACAGATAAATCTTCATTCATCAGGATTTGTTGTTTGTATAACCAAAGAAGTTTTAAAATACATACTCACGTTTAACGTCTGGATTCAATCAGTCTTACTAGTTTTGAAGAACAACAACGTAAAAGGTTTTTTTATCATATTGTTACTATAAGAATGTATGCTGCAGATTTTACATACTGTGGAATATTAATGGATACAGCAAGCAAGCAAGTTAAAAATCTGTGGCCAACCCTTCTTGTTTCCAGCATCTCCTGTTGGAGCTCAGCATTTCTACAGAAAGATTTCCCAGATTTCTTAACACAAGAATTAATAAATATGTACTGCAGTTGTTAAAAAACGAAACTTTTGTGACATTTCTTTTATGGGAAGGGGATTTAATTAAGAGGAGATCATTAAAATGGACCAATGGCATGTGCTGGTATGTAAGCAAGATAGTTTATAGAGTCACTTTAGACTGAAGTAGATTTTCATCATTTCTAAGGCAGGTCCTTTTCTGTAGACTCACTTTCATTAATTACTTCAGATTTTTCAGCTGCATTGAGTGAGTAAAATGAATAGTCAGTGCTGTGGAAGATTGGATAGTCTGTAAAAAATTGCAGACAGGAAAAGAAGAAGATGGTCCATGAGACACTAAAATTATCTTCTACAATGTAGAGCTAGAGATACCTTCTTAATATTCTGTTGTGAGAAACAAAGGAAAGCAGCTTCTTTCCATCTCCTCTGAGATGGAGAGTGCTTGCCTTTTGACAAGTGTGTTTATCAAGAAGATTTACATTATACCATCCTGGATGTCCTGCTGTGTGATTCTACTGCTTTTCCTCACACTAATGTGAAATTATGGATCTGCCTGACATGTATCCAGGCTTTGTGAAGGAAACAAGGAAAGTGCCATATCTCCGTTACACTAGAAAGTATAATTTATTAGTCTCCATTGTGGAGGACGAGGAGGAGGAAGATATTTTCAGGAAAATGTTTCTGAGGAAAACTGGTAAATGTAATTTGCAAATCCTAGCCACAAAGACAGAATACCTGAAATTCTCTCATCTATAACTGTGAACAGAATACTTAAGTAGGTAAAGGTGATGGTGATTGATTCTCAAAAGTAAAGAGTGTGTGGGTGGAGTATATGCTATGTCTTCTTTAATTTCTGTTTATTGGCATCAACAAACACATTATGTTATCCCACTATTCTGATTATACATGAAAATGGGGAAAGATGGGGTGATAATTGAGAATTAAATATATGGTAATATGTTTTAGTTTAGGGGTTTGGGTTTTTTTCACAGTGTGGTGGTGACAAGGCACAAATATCCCAAAGCTCTTGTCTTTCAAATGAAAAAATGAACAGCAGTCAAACACATAGGCATTTTAGAACATTGTAATTAAAGTTTCTTATACATACTTATATGTTTACATGAAAAGGCAGGTAATTAGTCCCATTTGTTTGTCAAATGTTTTACGCTGGATATGTTTTCAAGAATGTGAATCTTTACAACTGTGTTTAGAAGGCTGCAGTAACATAATAATGAGAAAAAGTTTGCTTTCAGCATACCGCTGTTTCCTTAAGTTCCTCTGAACAGGCATCCACTCCACCAATTTCTATATTCCTTTTCCTTCAACCTCACTTTTGTCCAACTGTTTTCTTTACAGAGGTTATTACATAGTTATTGTGCCTTTAAAGAGGTCTCGTGGAAAGTTCATCAAACCATGGGAGAGTCCAGATGAAATGGAACTAGATGAGGTAATGTATGGTTTTGTTGTCGTATTCTTCTTTATTAGAAACAATCTTATTAGTGGTATGTGATTAACTCACCAGTTTTAGAAGTTTTGGTTGTCAGGATATTTTATATTTATATTTGAAGTAGCCTGTGGGGACTGGAACAGAAGTTCAAATTACTTTAAATTAGAAGCCGAGAAAGACATTAAGTTGCAATAAAGCACACAGAGTGTCTGATCTTTGTTGATATTAATATTTTACTTTTTTCCTATTGTAAAGCGTAATACAAAAGTGCAGGAGGTGAAATGGGTTGTCAGCAAAAGCTAAATCACCAATGATATGAACTCTAATAAAGGTCTGGTTCATTAGTGGGGTGTTTACTAAGCCTGTAACAAATGCTAATTTGCAATTTGCACTGCAATTTAACATTTGACCTTCTTGCAGTGTTTTTACCTGATTCTCACATACTGGAATGCTTCTGGTTAGTAAACTTTTATGGTAGTCTCCATTCTACTGACAGTTTGTTCTCAGAAATAAATGAATGAAGTAGGAAAGAGCAACTCATGATGCCATTCAACATGATAAATTATATTAACCCAAAGGATGGAAAGGTACTTTCATTTTAGAGATAAGCCCAGTAATACTACAAATCAATTCATTATGTTATTAATACATTAGTAATTCCAGGAAGTATAGCATCAGCATTCAGTCCTGTCTTCTGTTATACTGAAGGACAATATAGATCATGTGAACCTGTCTTTCTTCTTTCAATCTGTTAATCTGGATTAATACTAATATTTATAATTTAAAATATCTTTAGAGAGAACCATATGAAAGCACTATACAAAAGACAGGTGGTGTTGTTATTGTTGTTACTGTTGTATCTGGCTAGTATTTTAGATCTCATTCAGATGCTATGGTAGTTTGTACATGTAATATTTCTGCAATTCAAAGACCAGAGATCATAGTCAGAGTTTCTTTACCTCTGATTTAGTGATCTTTTGACTGGATTTTGTCTATTTTTCCATTTTATTTTGGTGAATTAAAAGAGTTTTATGTTACAGAGATGTGTCACCCTATACTTCCCATAATACAGTCCCTGGGAAGTAATGAATATTAGTGAGCAATCACAAGGGTTTTTTTACCTCCTCCACTGACAAAGTGGATATCAATTTCAATTTTTACACAAAATTGTGAGGAAAATAAAGATCTTCACCAAACTAACACTGCTGCAGAAAGCTTTCAAAAAATAAAAAGAGCTCTTTCGGTCTTAGACTAATTTTCTGGTCAGAAAAGGCAAAGAAGAATATGTACAAAAACAGGATGATCCTTAATCAGAATATTAAAAACAACTGTTCAAAGGAAGGCGTGGTTTTCATTACTGCTGACTGAAGTCTGTGTTTCCTCTTGACCAGCTTCATTTATGCGATTGTCTCATTTGATTCAATTGCAGCAATGACTGGCTTTGATCTATTAACTTCTTCCTTTTGACAGATCTTGGATAGTAAATGCCATCAGCTCATGATCATAGTCCTAGGTGACATCAAATACAGTTAAGCAATAAAACTCTGACAGCAAGATCCATACAGTAATGGAAAACTGATTTAATATTACCACATACTTTTAACATCCAAAGACGGTAGTCACATTCAGCAGCATTAACAGATTAAAGGATAGGTGCCAGATGACATTGAACTTTTTGGCAATTAAATTCTACGGGTCCTGCTGATTCCCATAACAAAGGGTCATTTTAATCATCCTGCAAGTTGCAGTGCATTAATCTGTATAACAGATTGATAAAGAGCATTTATTAATTCAGAAATATTTGGGTCAGGATAGGTTGTTTCCCACTTCTACTGATATAATTGAGACCACATTGTAGAATTAATGGTGGAAGAAATAAGATATGCATTGACTGGAAAATGAATATTATTTCTGATAAAGAATGAAAACCCTTGATACATCTTTTACAGTTGCCAGCAATACATACAGTAAGTACTAAGTAGGGAAAAAATTGAAAGTAGGCAGAAACTGTATTTCATGCTAACTCATCCAGTTTCTGTTACTTAAAAGACTGGTTTAGTTCCAACTTTAGGAAATATATGCTTATTGTTAATTAGATGTACTATTCCTGAGAAACATGTGAAAGCAGTGACACAGTAACTAAATTTAAGGAAAAAAAACCCCACAGATAAACTAACTACACTACACTCTGAGTGCATATATTTTTTTAGTACAATCTCAGGTGTCTGGCTAGTATCAGAAAGGGTAGGGCAATAGGTTTTCCAAAGAGCTATGTCTCAAATACTTTGCTTAAATTTTCAGAAGAAAAGTATTTGCTGAAAACACTACTCTGGAGTGTTAACCCTAGTACATAACTGACCAGTCCAAAAGACTCTCCAGCCTTATTGTAGTTACCTAATCTTCCTGATTTCTTGAATCTCAATTCTGAAAGAAACTATGGAAGTTGCAGAATCTTATAGGGGCAGACAGTGGACAAGATATTGTCTATCTGAAAGAATAGATATTAGAGATAAAATATTTTTTATTAACTCAATTTTTTTTATTTCACATATCATGAGATCTATTGTATTTAAATAGATATGTCATGCAAATAAAAGAAATATAAACAAATTGTTATGATTTGCTGTAGGTATTACCTAGTAGGGATACTTCAGATTTGTAAGCAATAAAACCTAAGTAAAAGCCGGCATGAATTCAGCAATTTTGTTGGAATCCTGATATAAAATAAAACAGAAAATATATGTGCAAGTAATGATATTTGGCAACAACCGCATTATATATGAAACATGAATGAGGCCAGAAGTTCATCTGAGGTCTATTCAGTCAAGTATCATCAATGTCACAGACAAAATTTTTATCTACACACAAACACATCTAAGTTTAGCTGGCCTTAGGTGATGAATAATTACCTTTGAAAAAGTTAAACAGATTTTGTTTGACTCAGGCTAATTAACTTTTTGCATTCATAGCCAAAACTCAGCTTCTGATCACTTCACCCACTGTAATACAGTACTTCAGCATTGTTATCTATTAAATGTATGCATTTTATGTTACTAATTTAAATGCAAGAATGATTAAGGTCCAACATTTCTCTTCCCCTTTCAATTGCATTCTAATTATGTATTGCAGTACTCTTGCACTATTTTGACATTTTATTATGAATTATTGAAAATATAAATTGTAAATATGGTGTCTTCCTGAAACATAAGATAAAGAGTGTATTTGAGGTAGCCACACAGATAACTTTAAATTCCAGTGGAGACTGTACCCATACACAAAAATACCAGTTCTTTTCAGGGATGGCTTAAGCCATGTACTTCTCCACCTACTACAGTACTTACAGCTCCTAACTTCCAGTTAGTATACATATCACATTATTATTACCTGGGTATCTGCCTTTGTGTTTGAGCACACTTTAGTATAGTCAGCGCTCAACACTCTGCGTAGCTGTTATTATCCTTATAAAAGATGGCTTCACATAGATACAAACTTTTCATAGAGTGCTTCCCTCAGCAGTTCTTAAAATGGCTGAAGCAACTGAAACAAAGTTGGGTCAGTCTCTGCCTCATGTTCTGCCTTCAGTAACTACCCAGGGCGTAGGAAACTACCAGCAGATGTAAGAGTCACCTTCAGTAAAGCAACTAAATAGAAATCTTATATTACAGTTCTCTGCTGCCCTCATTTTTATACCATGCAAATTTACTCTAGCTGCTCATTAAACTGTTTAGGAAAAATGAAAGAGAAATATGGAGTGCTGATTGTAATAGAGTCCTTGAGTAATGAATAATGAGTCCTAGTCTCAAATTATGGCCAGTTCTTTTTTGCTCAGGGGATCCATTGCAGTGTACCAGCTTTTGTGTTGGAGCAAGGAAATTGGTAGAAAACAGACTCAGCCTTAAAGCTGGAAAGCAGGTGACTGCGTACTTCTTGAAGGGGTAACATCCAAATGCCCTCAGTGCTAAGGAGGTTTGGATCCATGTGGTACAGGTTGCTTCTGTGTTTTATCTGTAGCCTGTGTTTGAAATATGTACTTCAAAGAGAAGGGGTGTTGAAGTACAGTATTAAAAGCTTCTGTCTCGGTAGCACAGTGAATACTAAATAATTTTACATGCATCAAAATTGTTAATTGTGTAATTGCAAAACACAAGATCCCATGTGGGGAAGGCAAGAAGAGGTCTGAGGCCTAACACTGAAGAAGAGGCCAAAGAAGGAGAGCACTTTCCTGACTAATCATGTTCTTTAAAATGAGAATGCATACTGAAGATGAGATTTTAATCTCTTTTTTCATTGATCTCTGTCTAGCTCTGGAGATTTGTCTCCTCCTCTTAGCAAAGAAGTTTCTGCTAATATGTTGTATTAGCACTGTCTGTGTGCTGAAAAGCCTAAAACAACTGTGTGACCTTGGAAAAATTTATTATTGTCTAATAGTCTGTGACTACAGGACACTGAATAAATTTCTTAAGTGAAAAACAAGGGGAACCATAAAGAGGCCTTAGAAGTCATCACTTACTACCCAGGAAAAGTTCCATCCCCTTGTAATCAAATCAGATTAATATTTGTTGAGTGCCAGTGTATCTAAAGTGATAAAAGATACTGAGTAAGCATTTGTCTGATTTAATAAGTAACTCATCAATGCATTATACCAGCTGAACTGAAGTTCCTTCATTAATTAGTATAGGCTTTATAAATTTGAACCTAGCATCTCTCTTGTCATAAATGTGCTGATGTAAATTTTAGCTTTGTTCATCAGAAGAAATATTTTATGAAACAAGGTAAAGTTATGGTTTGAAAGCCAGATTAGTTAAAATCTGAAGTGTGAGTTGCGTATGACAGGGTGGTAGATAATATTTTGTAGTCTGGCCTTAGAAAAGCCATCTTAGGATTCATCGGTCCTGCTACTGATTCCTTTCACCATTCTATTGTATAGTGTACAAACACAATTTTTGGTGCTTTTGAACAAGTAAAATAGCCATCAGTATCACGTTTGGGATGGAAGATACGTTTACAAATCACTATCACTCCTATAAACTCTTCTTCACTTAATTTACTGTTTCTGAAGTACATTGGAAAGCACTCTTTTCTGTGGGATAATAAGATAATATTGACAGTGTGTTTGGTAGTTCTCATATCGGAGAGAATGGGGGGTGGGGATGGGAAGAAAGGAAAAAAGAGCTATTAATCTGTTCATAGGTACTTTGTATTGAGTTGTATTTCAGAGTTACCAGAAAAAGTTAAAGTTAATATAAATTGATTTTCAGAAACTGGGAATTTTTTTTCAGTTTTGCATTTTTTATTCCTCATTTTTAAATAATGACGTCATATGTGTTAGTAAGTTTTGTTTTATCAAACAGGAGATAAGATAGTACCTTGCATATTCATTATGCATTAGGGAAATGATTGACCCACTGAACATGGTACTGGTTAGGCTGCATCTTGGAGAAAAGGAGGCTGAGGAGAGACTTCATCTCCCTCTGCAACTATCTGAAAAGAGAGTGCCGGTCTTTTCTCCCAGGTAACAACTGACAGGATGAGAGTAAATGGCTTCAAGTGGCACCAAGGGAGGTTTAGATTGGATATTAGGAAAAAATTCTTCATTGAAATGGTGGTCAAGCATTGGAACAGGCTGCCCAGTTTGAGTCATCATCCCTGGAAATATTTAAAAGATGTATAGAAGCAGTGCTTAGTGACATTGTTCAGTGGTGGACTTGGCAGTGTTAGGGTTGCAATTGGACTTCATGATCTTAAAGGTTTTATCCATTGGAAATGAGTCTATGATTCTATTCTATGAATTACTTTATGTATATATGCATTCACGTATATATGTGATGTGTAATATGATATGTGTATATATATATGTCCTCAAGGAAGAGATATTGCTGTGTTAGCTTTTTTGTTGCCCTAGAGACAGCAATATCAGAAACTGAAAATTGATCTAATTGTTTTATGTTTGTAGTCTGCACAGTACAATTGCTATCTAGTATTGTATTTTAACAAAGATGACAAGGAACTCAGGATTTTGCAATTGATTTAGTGATACTGATAGCCCCCATGAAATGTGAATATATTGTATTTTTGTAGTTCCTGGTCATGCATTAAATTTTCTCATTACATTGTAAATAATTTACATTAAAACATTAAAATTGTTTACAGTTATTTTTCTTTTCTTACTTTTTCTCTCGCTCTCTCTCTCTCCCCACCCCCACCCCACCCCCACCCCCACCCGCCTTTCATTCTGAAGCTGCTTAAGGAGATAGCTAGGAAGCGCAGAAGCATTCGTCTTGGGAGGGAAGTTGAATTAAAGCCATATATTGCAGCTCACTTTGAAGTTCTTCCTACCGAGTTCACATTGGGGGATAAGAAGCATTACGGTGGCTTTGAGAATAAGCAACTGCAGAGTGGTCAAGAATATGTCTTCTTTGTGTTGGCTGTCATGGAGCACTCAGAATCTGTAAGTTAGTTAATATTTTTAAATCCAAAATTACCTTTCCACAATAACGAAAACAGCTTTCTGTGCTTCTTTCACTTCCCAAAACCTATTTTTTTTTTACAATATAAGTCAGGGCATCACTAAAGCAAGTGTTTCCTTGCTTAGTTTGAATTAATCCCTTTAACTTTTCTATTTTGCTTGTGTCTTTATTTGTTACTTCTGTGTATAATGGAAACCTAAACATCACCTTTTATTAGCTGTATTGTGATCCTTTGCAAATTACATGCTCTGCTATTTGAGATCATTGACACAGGTTCTGAGGCATGAACTTCACAGCAGCATGTTTCTCAACATATTATAAAAAGAGTTCCTCTTGTGTATTCTGCTGCCATTGAATAGTGGTGTTGAAGAATCAGGATTCTTGGGAAGATCCCTTGAATCAGAGACATGCACAACTAGCCTCTTTAGTTTGTTATTCTGTGACAACTTTATCTGTTGAACTGTTAGAAAGTTAGAAAATAATTCAATAAAGAAAATTCCTGAGGTAAGCTAAATAATGAACTGTCATTCCTCTTTATGTAATTCACCTTGTAGTTATGTCCCTTTATGTGTGAATTAATCTACTGCATGTAATATAGTAAAATAAAAATAAAAATAAAAATAAAAAGACAGAAGTAGGGCTGTTGAAAGAATTTGCAATACACATTAATAGTTTGACATACAGTGTAATATGGTATCTTTCTAATTGCTATCTAAACCTGACAGATGCATTTGCTGGCTCATCCACTAGAAACTCCTACACCAATAATTGGAATTCTAGTCAAATGCTTCCAATATGTAACCGTACAGTTGTTTTCTCAATGTCAACAGAATTTGTCTACTTAAACACTGTGAGGAAGTAGTTTCAATTTGAATATTTGTGGGATACGTAGCTTAATTTGAAAATAAAATAAGTGCCTCCTGGAAGCTCTAACATAAACCAGAAGTTCCTCTTTCACTTTTTGACAGTGGCTGTGTAGACAGAGAGTTCTGAAGGTGCTGCATGAGAGAGTTTCAAACTACAGAGAGTAGACAGTTTTTGGATATTAAGTTTGATGATTGCCAAAAAAATGTGTGTCAGAAGCTACCTGTACTAAAACTGATCTTTTTGATACAAAGCACCATTTCTTATTTATTTTTCTATATTAATTTAAGGCATTGGTCATTTCATATAACCCTAAGATTACTACTTTGTTAGAGAGAAATCAGGATGAAAACACATGAATAAATAGGGGTTTATGTTTACAGCTGAAAATGCTGGTATGGCAAAATATATCCAGGGGTCTCTTGTTGAAGATTTCAAAAGGCATTACTACTCTTACAGTATGGACAATGTCTGGTTTAGCATGCAATCTGAAACATCTTTGTGATTATCAGAGAGTGAAGAGTTTATAAGGGTGAATGAGCTTCAGCTTCTCTCAGTATGTCTGGTTTTCTTCTAGGACTATGGATCCCACTGGTGTATGAATTGTAATTCGGAAGGAGTGTTTTTCCCAGTCTTCAAAATGCTCTTTAGATAAGGTTTCTCCTTCAGGGAACACACAATTTCTCTGTTTTGTAGAATGGAAAACTTGCTTTACAAGAGGGCATGGGGAGGTCTGAATTTGTTTAACTTAGTAAAAGGGAAGCTGAGAGAACTTAGGATTAGAGTCTATAAATATGTTAAGCATGTTATCAAAGGGTAAGTAAAAAAAAAAAGATAAATTTGGCAAAGTAATGAATGAGTTTAAATCAGTCATTAATAGAGGTAGGTTGAAAATTAGAAGGAAAATCCTGTTTATTGGAGAACAGGTAGTAAATGCTGATACTGTTACCCCTCTGTATCCCTTTCCAGGAATATTTTTCTGCCTGCTCCAAAGGAAGAGGCTAAACACAAAGAATTTTTTACTGTAGCAATGAGCTTTTTTCTACTTTTTGAGAATACTGAAGCTGGGAAAAAATGTCAGTCAGCTCAGATTTTTCAGGAATGTAACATGGACACTCAAAACTGTTGTCAGACTTAGTAAAAGAGCATAATATAACTGGACATAGTTGGCATGGGTACTAGCTCTGTACCAGGTAGTGTGAATGTCTCAGCTTTGCTGGTCCTAATGCAGTCTCAAACCCAGACACTCTTTTAGCATAGAGCCCAAAACAAGGCCAAATAAAGTGTGAAAAACACACATCTCCTTTGATTAAGAGTCCTGGCTTAGGGCATCTTTCAGAATACAGTGCAACATGGTAAAAGAAAATCAACCCCTTCTCCTAGTTATCCTATTCTTTCTTAACTGGCATTCCTGATCTACTGCAGAATCAAGTTTTTAAGTCCTTTGCATGAGCTGTATTTCAAATCCTAGTTTAGTGCTGGTAGAGGCACTCCAGAAAAGACAAGAAATAAGTACAAACCATTGTCCACATCTGACTTTGCTGTAGCTCTGAGTTCTTTACGTGATCCAGATTTAGCAGGCTGGCCTCTCACCCTCTTCTATCTGTAATTTTAACTCTGCATTCAGCCATAGATCAGACATATCAGGTCAGACCAGAATAAAAAAAAAAAAAATATACTATTTTCTTATCACAGGTCTTATCCTAGGCCAGCTGGTTTTACACCATCCAGTAAGGCAAAGATTTCCAGCAGCCTCTGTTGTTTCATAACTCAAGTTCCATCCCTAAGAAAGACTTCCAGTATTTAACTTCTACAGTGGCTTCACCTGTTTAAATTCAGATTGTCTCCATCTTCTGTAAGAACACTCTGTCACAAAGTTTTTGACTGTTCAAAATGCACCCTGCTGTTGCCAAAGGTTTCATTTTCTAGGAACCTCGGACATTCAGTACCCTTTATTTTTCTTTCAGAAGTATCCTTTCATATCTTGCTGGAAGAAACAGTGTTAAGCCAATATAAGACTAAATAAAAAGCATAAAAGAGTAGCCAATATGTTATAGTCCTCCTAATATTTTCTTATTTTAAGTTTAAGTTGCGAAGTGTCCTGTCAAGGACTGTGTTACCTCATTTGTCTGCAGATCACTGCTAATACATGGAGCGCAAAATAGAGGTAGTGATAACAACATGCTGTTCACTTTACAAGTTTATATACTGCCTAACAAAGAAAAATAGAATTTTCATATTGCTATATTCATTGCATCGTTATCTTATATATATTTGTTTTAAATCTATTATTATTAATATTTTAAATGCACTGCTTTATCATTAAGTAAGATCTATTTTATTTGTATAGACCATGTATGCAACCAGCCCATACTCTGATCCTGTTGTTTCGATGGATCTTGATCCCCAACCAATTACAGATGAGGAAGAAGGCTTGATTTGGGTTGTTGGGCCAGTTCTTGCAGTGGTGTTTATCATCTGCATTGTTATTGCTATACTTCTTTATAAAAGGTAAGTTTATCTTTTAGTTTTCTTAACAGGCATGTAACTTCCTAATATATTGGCCATTTTATAACACTGTTCCACAGTATATTTTTTGTACTACTGTAGTGTCATTCCTTTGGGATATTTCCATATTTATTAATGGTTTCCAGAACACTGCAGAATTTTTAGTAGATTGACTGAAAGTTTCCAATAATTACAGGTATGTGGGTAAATTTTTCTGCTGCTGACACTCTATTAACATTTCTGCATTTAAATGTTTTTTCCATTTTGCATACATTTATGAAGAAAGTACATGCTTGCATACAAATATGTATAGAATTTGCACATTTTACTTTTAAAAACTTATTTTTAGAGGTGTAATAATAATCATTAGGCATTACATTTAGCTTGATGTTAAACGTGATTTTCATCTCCACTCAAGTAGAGTCATTACTTTTGATGGTTAGCCTCAATTTGGCAGTGTACCTGTATGAACTTTAAGCTCTGAACTGAGAGACTAGGGAAAAGTCAATAGTTGTTTTCTACTAATGTTGAAATGAGATCAAACTTCACTTACACTTCTGCCCATGGCTGGGGAATTGAAACTAGATGATCTTTTAGGTCCCTTCCAACCCAAACCATTCTATTCTATGATTTTTCACTGTCTGTGACACAGATGTATGTTTGCTATTACAGAAAGAGCTTTCCTTTGCCTTACAACTTACTAGATGAATACTGTGTATGATGCCTTAATGTATACATAGTAGCCTTTTACATTGTATATAAGTTCACAGAAGTCAAGATACTAAATCAAAACCAAACAATCAAACCCACAAATTTTATTTTAATGTTCAGATTTTGTTCCTAATACATTTTTAAAATATATTGATTAAGATCCATTGGGGAATATTTTAAAGATGCCTTGACCTCGGTGGGGGGGCACACTTGGGATAATTTCATTAAATGAAGTGTATCTTCTAAAACTAATAGGTATGATGCTATCACCTGCAAATAAATATTTAAATTCTGCTAGCCTCTATGCTCTTCCCATCCTAATTGTCTCTAGTCAAATACCTCTGCAGTTGCATATAGAGAGCTGGGTTCAGGTTTTGGAAAGGGAAATCTCTGTTCAGCAGTAAAAAAAAAAAACAGTCTAGGGTTAACCTTAGCTTTAGATTTCAAACAGCTACACATTTATAGAATGTGCTTTTGGGACTGTAATCATACAGGAGCTTAATACACAGCCTATTGCTTGCAGATATAAAAGTTTCTGTTAATGCCTACTGTCTTTGCCTATCTAATCCAATTAGCAACCAGTGAACCTCTGTTTGCGTCTGTCACTTCAAAAACTGGTTGTTAGAGATGTGCTAAAACTGAAATACTCCTTACTTCTGATTATTTTGGAGTATTAAAAGTAAAACTTCTCCCATACTACAGAACAAATCCAAACAATAGCATATAAAGCAGATGTGTAACTGCTTCTGGAAATATTGATTACATTTGTGGAACCATAATCACAATCTTCAGCTCTATTACCAAAAACATTATAGGAATATTCCACAAATGAGCAGGTAAAATTTGTTCATCAGTAGTGTGAAGAGATTGTCATTCACTGAAAATGGGGGACACATTTTCCATCTGTTATTTACTACTGGTACTAGAACTGTTCAGTGTCCATATGTATTTATTTATTTTTGTATTTTCAGCTATAAGCTGTAAATTGTTAAACTGCACTGAGCTGGCAAATTATCTCTGAGAAATTATGACTGCAGTTTTACCATTCTGTGGTCCTCTGTGAACTTTTCATTTCTATTAAAAAAGTAATATGCAATTGGATATTTTTTTCTAGAGTATCTGGATTCAAGCTGACAGCTAGAGTTTGATAGCTTTACTGTCTGTAAAGCAGGAATAACCAGACAAGACAGTAGGGAAGTTTAGCATAGGGCTCTGAGAAAACAGGGAAATTTAATTTCTTAGTTAACTCTGTTAAAGGGAATTACTGTGGCTACAGGAGTTGGACATGGTACAATAAAAAGTGGGGAAATAGGAATTTTCATGGATACAGGAAATTTTACAATTATATTTCTAGAATATGTTAGGGCATAGGTGCAACAGCTAGGATCGGGAGAGAAGAAAACAGAGGATAGAGGGTGTCTGCTTGATACATGAAAACACATGAAAAATGTTACAAAGGGGAAGATGATCTTGAAGAATGTGTAGTCAGAAGAAGATGACTGGGAAATGACCCTGTGTTTTGAATTGCAAAGTGTAGTAACTCCAATAATGGTCAGCTGTGCTTATTTCCCTTTGTCCATACAAGCCTTTATAAACAGACTTGGACTGCTAATCTCTTGATTTGCAATACTGTTACATTTTAATTTCATTCATAGAGAAAGGTTGACTGCAGTTTTTAAAATAATCATTTTAAGGGCAAAATTCTTGCCTTCCTTTAAAACAGACGCTATCACAGATATTGTGGATAATTTTAATATATCGGTGTGAAGCATATTGAACTGTCCCAAAGATTAGGGGTGCATGTTTGACCCCTTTATTATTTGTTAGTCAGTTTTTATAAAAGTTATTGCCTCTGCATTTACTCTTCTTAAAATCTGAAAGCAAAGATACTTCATAGAAATATTTTTGGATTATATATTAGAATATAGCCAAAAGGTCATTGCAGCTTGTACTTAACAATAATAGATGGGGAAAATACTGGAGTAGTGTTTGCTGTTGTCAGCTGTAGCTGCAATATAATGTCCAACACATTTGAGACTGATTAATGTACAGTGTGCAAAACAGCTCACAGATTCACAGAACCAAAGGGTCACAGCTCTGGGGATTGCCCAGTACCAGCCATGTTCAGAGCATGGCCAGCTACAACATACAGCTCAAAAGCATGGCCAGGCAAGTTTCAGTACATCCAAGAATGGAAACTCCACAACCTCTCTGTGCAACCTGTTCTAGTGTTCTCACAGAAAAAAATATATTTTTTTTTCTGAGTTGCAGTTGAATTTCCTGACTTCCCTGAGTTGATGTCTTGGCAAACGGAACTGACTTGGCCAGTGATCAGTTTGGTGTTCTCTGTCATTGCAGCAGTGATACCACCCTGCAGTCGTAGTGAAGGGAGGGAATTTTGGAGCAGATCTTTAATCTATTTGACATAAATTAAAATAATCAAATTTAGGGAACCAAGTAAATTAATTAGACATTACTTTCATTTTGGCTATATTCTTGCCCTCTAGAAAATATTTTTTTTGCTAGCTCAAACATGGAGTAAAACGTACAGCATAGTAAGATTTATAAACAACATCTCAAACAAAGGCAACCACTTACCTAGATACAGAGATGGTGCAGGCTAAGCCTCCCCTAGAGGAAATGCCTAAACATTATGAAGACTGTTTGAGTCATAGTTTGTATCTCAGGGTGGTTTTGATAGAAGCACTACCCTGCTGCAACCTACAGCTTAGGCAGACCTACAGTAAATCCTTTTGTCTCACTTTGAATGTGTGACACATGTTCAGTTACACAGAATTTAGATGGTTATGAATGTAGTTATTATATGTTAAAGACCTCTAGAAATTGTTCAATGTATCTCAGAAGCTGACAAACTACAAAGAGAGTGCACATCCCCATGAAGCATCCTTTCATCCCTTTTCCTTCACCCCACCCACACTCTAAACATGAATCTATGTGGCTATTCCTCCTGGTTTTTAAGAAATCAGAAGTTCTCTAATTTCAGCCTTTCACTGATGAAGAGCAAAATACTCCTCTAGATCTTTCTGGAATCAGGTTTGTTTGTGAAGTGGGTTTCCAGTTGTAGGGAAAAGGAATGAAAACTGTCTTGACAGACTTCTGTGTTGCTTGCTCTTATAAAGTGCAGCTTTTTGATTTGGTTCAGATGACAGGAGCCTAAGCTTGAATCTTTTGAACGTAGTGAATTTGGGCACTCTGAATCATAAAATAGTTTGTGCTGGAAGGCAGCTTTAATGGTCATCTATTCTACACCCCCTGCAAGGAGCAGGGAACATCTTTAAGTTTATCAGGTTGCTCAGAGCTCCATCCAACCTGACCTGGAATGTTTCCAGGGATAGGGCAGCTACCATCTCTCCAAGATACCTGTTCCAGCATTTCACCACACTCACTGTAAAAAATTTCTTCCTCATACCTAGTCTGAATCTACCCTTTTTTAGTTTAAAAACATTATTCCTTGTCCTGCCGCTACAGGCCCTGCTAAAAAGTCTGTGCCCATCTTTCTTATAAGCCACCTTTCAGTAATGAAAGGCTGCAATAGGGTCTCCCAAGAGCCTTCTCTTCTCCAGGCTAAACAACCCCAACTCTGTTTTAGCCTTTCCTCCTAGGGCAGGTGTTCCATCTCTCAGATCATTTTTGCGGCCCTCCTCTGGACCTGATCCATGTCTTTCCTGTACTGAGGACACCAGAGCTGTACACAGGACTCCAGATGGGGTCTCACCACTGTGAAGTAGAGAGGCAGAATCGCCTCTCTTGACCTGCTGAATCTTGAGCTGTAAGAAGAAACATGCTTCTAAGAGAAAAAACAGATGTTAAAACCCACAGAAATGAAAATGGAGGAATCTAAATTGATAATGAAGGAGTCTATAAAAACTTTTTCATAACATGTTTAATTGGTCATTGCGGACTCCAGGCTATTAAAAGTTTGTAGAACCCCTATTTACTATGAACAACAGACAGAAAGGTAGACAAACCTTGTGTTTACAGCATGTGTATAGTGGAACCTGTTGGTGAGAGATAATAAATTATTTTCACTATTTAGCTGATATTTGTAGATCATAAATCACTACAGATGTCTATATATCATGGTTGACCTCAAGTATGTGACATTACTTCTAAATCTAAAAAGGTGTGAAATACTTTGTTAGAGAATGATTTATGCATACCTTACCTTACTTTCCAGGGTACTGTTGTTTTCCCGACGTTTTATTACCTGGTTTTGTAAAATAGTTTTAAACGTTTTCTTCTTTTTTTTTTTCTTTTTTTTTTTCTTTTAATATAGTACAAATCATATTTAACCTTGTTCTTAGCTTGCCTTTCTCTTCCTCTTCCCTGTTTCTCCCCTTCCCTTTCTCCTCTGCTCTCCACTTTCATCTTCCTTCTTCTCCCTCCTCTCGTCTCTCTTCTCTCTAGAATGTAAGAGGGAGCTACATCTTAGTGAGATGCCATTTGTCAATGTCCTGTTAACATTACTTAGATAGCTTAAATTAAACACCCATTCTGCATTATCTCACTGCCTAAAATTTGAGGTGGCCCTACTTTGCAGATAATGTCTGAAAGAGATGTTTTTTCGACAGAAGAAGTCACATTAAACTTAACCTTGTGTCATCCATTTATTCTATGGTTCCCAAGCATTAAATATTTTGAACAGTGATTTCTTAATTTAGTTTAGTTATATATCTTTGCTGTAAATCAACATTTCTTACATCTTCTGTTGCTGTATTCACCATGTTTGTTGCTGGTCATCTAACATTTCACCTTTTCTCCTTTCTTTGCTGCATTAAAATGGAGCAGTAAACCTGACAGGTGAGAAGTGAAAAGTAATCATTCTTTGTTTAATCCAGAAAAGGAGAACAAAAGAGAAAAAAGAGGTTGTCCTGATAATGATCTAAGACAAAGGATCTGACAACCTAAGTAAATGTAGACAGTAACCTATTGATGTGAAGGCAACTAAAAGATTTGTTATATTGTTTACAGCACTGAAAAGTAATGTAATATATGCACCCATGTTTCACTGCGGGTTTTTTGTGTTACCACGGGGTACATTTTCAAGAGATAGCACAGGTTTATTTGTGTTTTAAAGAAGTTAAAACACTGTTTCTTTGCTATGACCAAAGCAGCTGAAAGGGAATGCGTGGTTGTGGGTCAAGTGTTAGCTGCTCTAAATCTCCATAATGCTCTATATACATAGAGTCAGTGCTGACTTACAGTTCTACAAGTGGAAATGTTACAGTGATCTCGTTTATCCTTTGTGGCTTTTTTTCCACCTGTGTCAAAACCACTGTATGATCTGAAAGAATTGTAATGTCTTGTGTAGTCTGGAAAGATACAAAAAAGCCAGAATGATCCTGAGAAGAATAAGTAATAAACCATTCTATTGTCCTATAAGTATTCAAAATATTCAGAGATAGGATTAGAAGATATTTTAGTACTTTTAGAAGATTAATATGAAGTTCTGATGCCCAGTACTGAATTGCAAGTGGAAAAAAGGTAAATTAAGCTTGTCTTTAGACAGCTCCACTGATCCCTAGACTTCAGGAGAAGGAAATATAGATAAAAAATACTCGCTAAAAGCTGCATCACACACCTTTACTTCAGAAGAAAGAACACTAGGCCACTGTGCTACTGTGGTAGGAGTTTGAAATAGTCAAACTCAAAAGTAAAAAAGGAATTTCAACCAAGTTTCTCCAAAATAATTTTAAAATAGAGTAAAACCAGATGAATCAGATTTAAAGCTTCATCGCTTCACTAAATTGTAATTAATACATATATTAAGGTATTTACTGCAAAACAGATGGAGTGTTTTTACGTCAAAACACTTCTCCCCTCCCCCTAAAATCATAGGAATAATAACTTTCAAGTAACTTTCAAATACTTCCTGTGATGATGTTGCTGTTTGGTTCTTTGCATAGTCTTTGAAATCTTGCTTGTATGCACCTTTCATGAATGCCACAAGGTGTTCGTCATTTCAAGAACAGCAAGAAATCAACTGGAGCATTTTTAAGAGGGGAACACAGGAGAATGGTAACAGATTTAACATTGCACATTGTGGGTCAATTAGGAAAAAAGAAAGGAAAAAAAAAAACGTAACAGTGGTATGTTAAAGCAAATATTGGACACCTTAAAATCATCTCACTTCTGTTTTTGCAAAGTAAAACTTTGCTGCTGTTTGCACTTTCATTTTATATTACATAAAGAATATTAACCAGTTTGCATTTTCATTCAGGACTCAGAGTACTAGTGAAGAATGATTCTACTTCAAATTAAAACATTAAATTTACATATATCTGAATTAAACTGCAGAGTGGTAGATATTCTTCGTGTAACATAGTTCTCCGTGTTTTGCAACAGGAAATTACACTCCCAAATGATGGGAGTCCATTTTACTAGAACAGTCAGACTAAGAACACACATGGAGTCTGCTTCTCGCTAGGGAAAGGGAAACATACACAAGTTTGTTTCCTTCTCCCTCCCTTCCTTCCTTCACTCCACTTGCTTTGGACAGATTCACAGAAGTACTATTATTGCAGTGAAAGTCTTAATATGATCAGAAACATTCATACAGAATCTGAGCCTTGGATGTGTAGGTGTGATCAAATGGATGAAGAATGTGTAGTGTAGCTTTTACAGAGATGAGAGGTAACAAAGCAGGATCTTACTTCCTAGAAAGTGAAAGAAATAGGTGTCTTCTGGGATAGGTGTCTTCTGTACTGTTCTCTATCGTAGAGGAAATATAAAAAAAATGCAGCTTATTTTTATAAGCAGTGCAGAGCTGTGTGTATAAATCATTAAGTATTCGATTGTAATAACTTGGTATGATCATTTTTTATTACATACTTTAGATTTGGCTACTTTTTAATAAAGATATAGCTAGCTAGCTAGCTTTTAAAATCGAGAATGTGTGATTTTTTTGTAAGTTGCATGTTATGCCTTATAAAAATTAACTATTTGGGTGTCAGGAATGATGACCTAGAGGATCAGTTTAGCGCAGAATGCAGCGATTTTCCGTATGACATTACTATACTTAGATTCATTTTCCCATTGCAAATTGTAGCTGCCCTACCCACCATGCGTAATTATTTTACCTTTGCACTGGATTGTATACTTTTTCAGAAGCAAGCTTCTTGCCTTTAAAATATAATGATTAAACACAAACACTCAAGCACCTTTATTTGTCAAACTAACACCTTGATCTTATGTTTACATGTATTCACCTTCTCCATGCAGGAAAAGGGCTGAATCTGATTCTAGAAAGAGTAGCATACCCAACAGCAAGGAGGTCCCCTCTCACCATCCCACAGACCCAGTGGAGCTGCGACGCCTTAATTTTCAAACTCCGGGTAAGAGAAAATAATACCTCACTGAGAGCTCTATGATCACAAACTGGTTAGTAATGCCGTAACAGAACAGATAGATTGTTTAACAAAATATATTTTGATGGCTTCTGAGTTTTTGCACAATTTATTCCTCTGTTAGTTTTGGAAATAATTCTGTAATTTCTTTATTTAAAGAAAATCCTGCATGAAACAAAATTAAAGTTCTGTAAAGAAGACACCAAAGTCACATATGTTGTACAGATGTGTTTTATGTGATAAAATTCCATGTTAAACCTAACAGTGTAGAAAATATTATTGGGAACTGTACCTCCCTCTCTTTATTAATAATATTCTTACAGCTACTCCTTTGTAAATAAGCTTCCCTTTTATCTACTGTATTACCAGGTAATCTGTTAACATCATTGCAAGTTTCACTACATTGCAAATGTCATTACGGAAAAGAAATGCTAACTAGAGAAATGGTCTTGTCTTTCAAATCAGGCTATATGTTAGGGTCAAAGAGGATATTAGCATGTCAGTAGTTCTGAAGATAGAAGCAACACACTTCAAAAAAGTAGTATTTACTTATTTTATTGATTAAGCGTTGTTTTCTTAAAGGTATTTGGTTTGGCAGTCAAGAAACAGCAGGAGAGAAATACTTAAAATAGTATTGATATTTTTTACCACCTTCTTGAAGAGTCATTTGGGTTTTTTTGGTTTTGGTGGGGTTTTTTTAAATTAGTTTTACTTTGATCGTGATGTATTCCAGTAGACTTGTTTTCTATTACACTATGATTGCGCATGGGATCTGATGCAAATTACTTACTGAGTCTTCCTGAGCCTTGTGTTTGTCACATTCATTATGTTAAGTACAAAAAATAATTAATTCAAGCTCATAAAGAATTAAGTACTTGAGATGTTGGGAGATGAGCTGCAAAAGCTGACATACTAAATATTACAAAAGGGTTAATTGAACTTGCAATTCTCATTTCTGACCTTCTATACAGTGGCTACATTGAGATAGTGTTGCCCCAGCAAGAGTGGATCTGCAGAGCCCCAACATCCACACTACATGTATATGGCACAGGTAGAAAGGGAGGAGTCTGGAGGTCTGAGTTTTAACCCAACCTTGCCTTTTTTTATCTGTTCCAGTATGCTGAATACTGTTTACCAGGTGCAGTGAATTAGGTGTGTTTCAGGAGTGCATCTTCGAGTTTAGTTTCATCTGAATACAGCAGTCTTGTTGAGGTGCTCTGGGACCTCTCTATAATATGAACCTAAGTGCAGTAGATGGAAATGATTGAAAGTTTTAATTCACAGTTGTGCTTCTGAGACTGCAATATTAATGTAGACTCATCCCTACTGAGCAAGGTTTCCTATGTTATCCTTAACTTTCATACGAAGTTTTAAAGGTTGTTACAGAGATAGAAGTATGCATACAAGTCTTTGAAACGTGAAAAGTTGAAAGCTATGATTCTTATGATTTAACGTATGCCTAAAACAAGTCATGATCTGTAGACAGATATATATTGAAGTAGGGTGAGTGTCTTAATAACTAGGTACATAAGCATAATTTTCTTCTATCCATATATTTAGATGTGGAGTTTTACCTATCCATTTAATAGTCATAATAAATTAAAATAAAATGTGGGCAGAAAAAAAAATACTGCCAACTCGTAACAACTTTAAATATAAATGTTATTGTGATTAATTCTAAATTTACAGTTAGAATGTAAACTTACCAAGAAATGGCAGGATTTGAGACACTTGTGGACACCGTAATTCCATCTCATTGATCTGAAAAGACCTGGACAGGGGGGAACTGTAACTTTCCTTGCAGTGTTATAGTTTATCTGGGAACCTTTCAGTTTTCTGTCAAGCACTAGTTGAGCAGTATGTCTGCAATCCATTTTTATTATGAATTATTCTTCTTTGCTGTACACCTTTTTACAAAATCGAGGATTACAATTATTATTAAAAATCTTGTTAGTACCAAAATGAAATTATGATCTTGTTTCCTGCGGTTGTACCACCTAAGACTCCTAGGCACAGGTCAGGCCATTATGTTACTCAGCATGCAACCAGATATCACACAGAAAATTCCTACCCCATGACATTTGTCTTGCTGTGTAATACTTGCTAATTAGCATGTTCTTAATATGTAATCTTAGCCCCAGTGAAGTAATGGTACAGTTCTTGTTCTAATGAAAGCAGAACCTCACTTAACTCCCATTAACTTCAGTTAAAGCTACCGTTCCATTAAAAGCCGCTGCATTTATCTTAAATATTTAGATCCTGCAGGAATGTTTATGCAACTCCACACTGCAACACACCATTAACAAACATGCAAGACAAAGCTTTTCAAGACAAATGTATAGAAACTAGAGAAAGTCTGTATATTCAAGATACCAGTTGTGTTGGTTTTATTGTTCTTTCACTCTCACGTGTGTGGTTTTTGTTTTCTGCCAGGTATCAGAAATAGGCAGTAGGGCACTGCTGTGACAAAGCAAGCAGATGAGAGAAGGGGTTGGGGCTGATGTGGTTATGTGTTGGGTTTCTTTTATTAAGACATCTGCAGTCACCCTCATACAGTGGCCTTATCTACTTTGTAAGATGTTACTATTTCTAACCATACACATAAAATAAATGACATTGGTGAATGTACTTTAACTATCAGTGTATGCCATGTCAGTACAACTGCAATAGGATATTTGACATCATTGTTACTATAATGACTTATTTATTTAGATTATGAAATTTATTTAGATTATCCATAGTTTGCCTGAGGCTTTCCAGGCACACCAGTTGCTTCCAGTGGGAGAGGAAAAAAAAACAGTTGCCAAGGATCCATAATGTGAAGAAGTGTTAGAGAAGAAAATTTAAATTACTTTGGCATGTCCAAATTACCAGTTTTCACTGGGAGAGGAGAATGAGATGCTCCTACAAAATTCTGGGTTGCCGTGAAATGTAATACTTTACAAGATTTCTAAACAGCCTCCTTCCAAAAATGTTAGCGATCATATATTGTGTAAGGACGGGTCTGATCAGATAAAAATATCTAAATAATTTGAAAGAAAAACCCTTGTTGTGGTAAATCTGAATTTCTAACCACAAGTACAAAATGTTCCTGATGCAGGTGGTTAGGTGTAACTTTTTGAAAGAAATTATGGGAAAGCCTTTTTTATCTTTGGTGATATTTAAGCAATGATTTAGGCACAGCTATTTTTTACTGTTGTAAAATTGTCTATTCAGGATGAAGATGTTGTAAAAATCCAATCTAAACTACCAGCACAGCAAACGTCTTGCTTTCTTTTCACTTTCTCTCGTCTGTTAACAAAGAATGTCATTCTTCACTACTCTAGTACTTACCTAAAGGGCTTCCTATCTTACCTTGTCCAGGAAGGATCAAATTCATCTGTTGCTTTACTCAGTAACTCCATAGATAATTTTAACATTTTTTCTTGCCATTTGGAATAGTCCACAGTTCCACATCTGAGAACAAGATCCAATGTTCATATGTGTTATCCAGAAACATACAATTGTATATATGCTCATATGCCACTGAGTGGATCACAGCTATGACAAGTTTTCTTTGAGTAAAGATGAAAATACCCAATCTCTCTGTAGCATGCAGGATTTCATTTATAAGTCTGTTATTCTTCTGGAACTGGAGTAGCTGAGGAAAAGCCAGTCACATTATTCCCATTCTACAAGTTCCTTGTGAAATACAGCGTTAAGATAATCAACCTGGTTTGCAGATTTTCGAAATCTCTATGTTACATGGGAGAGTAAAGGTAGGGAAGGGGTAATAATTAAACCAACACAAAAGGTTTCATAAAATGAGGAAGCCCAGGTTTGCATAGAGGAAAATAACTGATGTGGTTTGAGTGGGTTATGAGAGACCCAAGGCTCAGGCAGACTTCAATCAACCAATCAGCCAAAGAACTAAATTGAGTCATACCTCAAAAGTGACTGGGTTTTTTTCCCCCATTTAAGTATATGTCACACTTATAAGTAATTTGTGTAATTGGGTGCCAATTAAACAATTATTTCATTATCTTCTATAAACTAAATAAGATGCTTTGAAATACAGGAAAAATAAACAATTTTTACAGCTCTGAATTAAAGGTCGCTTTTTTTATTAGATAAATGCTCACAAAACACTGAATCCCTCAGTCCCTAAGGAAATTTCACTAACTTGTTTCCAAGATAAGGCAGAAAAAAGGGTAAAACAGATCCAGTGGAAAAAGGTGCAAATAACAAATGTGGGAAAAAAATTATGTCTGGATTTAGTCACCTGCTTTGCAAGATAGCAGGAAATTTCTTCCTTTGGTTTATCCACAGAATTTCTGTTTATGAGAATTATGACAATGCTGAAAGAAATACTGTGGTTTGTCTCCATGGCAAAGCCATACTGGAATAGCTTTCTCACAGTGAGTGATCCTACATACAGCTTTTCATGTGAACTTGACTCATCTGAAGGATTCAGGCACCTGAAGGAGGTACAGGCTTCAGAGTGCAAATGGCACTTTTCTGATATCCCACTTGGTTGCTTTCAAACCCTGAAGCAATCAGTCTGCTTAGCTGGGAGCTGGAGCTGAAAGTTCCTCAGCTTGTAAAAGTAATTTTTTTCTTTTCCTTTCCCCTGGATTTTAGCCAATAGTTTTGCAACCTGTTATTGCATTAAACAGTTTTAGATCCGTGTCTGTAAACTAGGTTTCCCCTTTTCTCAGCGTACATGGCTTTTACACCTCACTCAGAGCTGGACCTTCTGCCAAAAAGCTGCAGAGACCCTAGGGCTGCTTGGTAGAGCTGTCTTTGATGCAGAACAAGAATTGCATTAATTCCAGAATAATTAATCTAGTTTTCAAGAACATAAATTCTTCTGGAATAAAAGTGACTTCATTTTGCAATATTATATGCACATTGGTAACTATTTTAGAATAGCTAAAGCAGGCTGATATATTTCTCTAAAGCTAATCTCGTAAATTTAACTTTGTACACAAGCTGTAAGATCACTCTCTGGCTTAGCTCTAACTGTATGAAAGAGATTTTAAAGTAACTGGGTTTTTTTGTCAAATATACTAAAGGCATAGTTGCTAAATTTTCATGGATGCCAAATTCCTACTTAATTGAAGTCATCTTTCTTATTTTTCTACTTTCCATGACCAAATTTTAAATAAGTATTTCATTCTGCCTTTTTGATAAGGGTAAGTATCAGTAATAGTGACATCTGTTAACTGATTCATTCCTTTTTCTATAAAGGGACAATAGCTTAATCAACATAGATTAGTGTGTGGGAGGTTATTTGTGTTATTAAGTAAAAATGAGGACGTAATAAATTAGGTTTTTAGAATTACAGGTTACTAATTCAATGTGGACCTGAAATACAACTCATTTTGTAAAGAAATTTTCGTGAATATGATGTGTCATGTTTTCAGTTTGTCTAGATTGTCGTCTGTGTGCTAGCACTTTGTTTAAATCTAACTTCCTTCTTGTTTATTGTGGGCATTCCAACTTACAGGTCCAAATTTGTAAATAAATATGTGTTTCTTAATTATTTTTTTTAAAAGCTGTCATAAAACCCTGGCAATAAACAAAATCCTAATTTAACACACTATTAACAAGGCCAAAACACCCACTTGTTTCAGAGGGCTAAAGTAGTATACCTAAAAGGTTTAATGGTTGCTAATATACGAATCAATTCTGACCTTGCTCTCCAATTTTTGCTTAAAGTTTGTGGCACATATGGTATCCTGTGTTCCTTAGCCTTGTATTTACTACAAATTAACCAGAAGATAATTCTACACTGTAATTAAACCATACATTCTCATTTAATTCATGTTGACGGGTTATACTAGGCTGCATAAGATCAATCACATTTGGTAATCTTCTACCAAATCTGGAAATAAAAGCTTCTTATAGATACAATTTCAGCTCTGTTTTGCATGTGGTGGTTTTTAGTTTAGTTTGTTTGTTTGTTTGTTTGAGGTTTTAAGTGGTTTTATCTCCTTTTTTTAATTTATTTTAAAGAAAGTTTGAAAGCATGTTTTCAGCATGAAGTTTCTTTTGACTTTGTAGCACGTCACAGGATCTGTTGTAACTTAGCTTATATTGTCTTTAATTTTTTTGTGTTTTCATAACATATGCTGATTGATGTGGAGGTGTGTCAGTAAATAAGTGTATTATCTTGTTTGTAGCCACAAAAATAAGTGTGTTTAGCTGTATTTTGGGTGGGTTTTTTGAGTCAAGTTCCACACCTGTTGTTCACATGCAACTCAGGTTAAGCTCAGTAGGAGCTTCATGCTTTTGCATGAGATATGATAAGATCTTAAAATGTTCATTCATAGCATATTCTGTTATGATGCTTATTATGACTCACAGACTGATTAGATAACAAAAGTCTGCCAGCAGTTCTTTTGAAAAGTAGCTACTTTTATCATCTCAATAGAACACATTTTATGTATTTAAAAGATTAAAATATACCAAATGCAATTACTTTGTAAGTTAACTGCACCATATTATTTGAAGGAAGTTAGTAAGTGTTCAAGTGTAAGTACTTAAAAGGTGTTGTGGAGAAAAGGATTATATGCAGTCAAAATTTGCCAGTTTCTGAAGCAGTAAGTAGTTCCTTTTTTTCCATAGAAAAGTAAGCTTTATGTCAAGTTTCATTTTGCACAAAATGTTTAATACAAAATCTCCCCTTAGAAATGTCATGTGGCATATAAAGGAGCATATAAACAAAAGTAGTCTGAAAAAGAATGCATGTTCAGCATCTTTAAAAAAATAGTCCTTTCACTGTAAGCTAATTATTGAGATTTCTCTTCATGATGCTGGTAATTTGGTCAGGTTCATCACATGATGAGCATGAGCCAGTCTCATTCTCTTTGATTTTATGTCCTTTATGTTTACAGTAGGGTAATTGGACCTTTAGACATCTTCTGAGTTGAGTTTCCAGGCGCTGTTTTGTGCATGTCTGAAGTGCCTGTATGTGCGAGATTGATTGGTTATGATGGTCTACTGCTGTTACTAATTTGTTTCCCGTTTCCGATTGGCTTTTACTTTTTACAGCTTTGAGCAGTAATTCAGTCCCCTACGCCTCCCTGATTGGCTCTGTGTCCTCCCTCTCTAGCCAAACTACCACTCAGTCCTTATATGATAATAACTCTCTCCCACGATTCGCTCGAAAAGGTCTAAACATCTTTGTCTCTATTATTTTCTCTGTTCAAGCACTGTTTTAGATGTACATCAGTCCACCTCCATTTCTGGATCAATCTAGAGCTCTCTTGTGCCTTTTCACTCACATATTTTCCATAGGGGTGCTTGATCTGGATCAATCAGTGTAATTATTAGATGACTGTCACCCACACTCATTTTGAGAGTAGCCAAGTTGTATTAAGTGACATTTTTAAGAAAATGGGAGACAACCAAAATTTATTCAAATAAATTAGCACTAAAGGACTAATTTGTTAATTGAAATGTATAAGAAATCTTCCCATTAATATCTGAATATTCTGCTTTTTCAGTTGACTGACAGCTTGCCTTAATTTCTACTTTAAATAATGTCTTGCCATCACAGATGTGCTATGAAGGTAATAAATAAATATACATGTGTAGGGTCAGAAGAATTAGGGCCAGTGCTGCTGCACGTTATTTTGTACCATGGTATGATGTCTGAAATATCAAAGAATCAAAAGGAAAACAAGAATTTAAAAAAAAACAAAAAAAAGAAAGAAAGAAAAACGTGCTATAGTGTGACTGTGTTGTAACCACATGGTCATTTTCAGCTGCTTTTACAGGAAGTGCAAGTTAACTGTTGTAGGCATGCTCTTGAAATTCATGGTGACAAAGCAAACTGCATTGTGCAACATGGCTTCCAGCTTGAGCCCCCTTGAGTCATCACTTTTTTCCCTTTGTAATTTCAAGAGATCCTGGGGTTCACTAGCTTAACTTTTCTAGCCAGCTCTGGTTTCTTCCCACAAGCGATTGAAACCTCACTTTCATTTTAGGTATGATAGTATAAAGCATGAAGAGAAGAATGTAAGCCTTTTGGTGAAGGGTCATGAAGAATTATAGCATGAAACAAACATGTTCACAAATTTTTTCCTGGCAAATCTTCAGCTGGCAAATTGTCCTAGTTGACCCCACATCTTTTCTTTCTTTTGCCTTGCTGTCTCCATACTTCCTTCCATGCCCATCTCTATCTCTGATTCCCAGCTCTTCTTCTTATTCACTCAATATCTTCATCATGGACAAAGATGTTTACACCTGAAGTAGATTGTAGGTCCGTTTGGGGGTTGATAAATGGGGTTTCAGATTAAGCATACTTTAAGGTACTAGTGCAGTCAGCATGTGTGTCCAGCCAAACTGTACAACCCCTGCCTCTACAATCTGCTACTAGTGAAAACATTTTTGAAGTTCTGATTGTCTGATGTCCAATGTTGTCTTCAGTGACTGTTGTCTAAAAGCAACGGTGCATGTTATTCTGGTCATTCATAGTTGCATGTCAGTCACCTCAAAATTTCATTAAATCTTTTAAGTATTTCCAATTTAGTCAGAATATGTAGTCAGTCTTCTGTACCTTGATGCATTATTATTAATCCTCAAGCTATCCATTTCATTTTTTATAATTTACTTTGTAAGTTAGTTTTATGTTGGTTTGAGGTTTCTTTGTTTTTTACCATTTCCTTTGCAGGTTCAGGTGTCTCTGGTTACCTCGGTAACCTTCATTCTTCAAGTTCATTTTTTCTTGATTATGCATAAGTCACTTTGTTTTCTGTCAAAACACAATTCTTTCCCCTTTAGGGCTCTTTCAGTGTTTGTTTCTCAGCTCACCTTTCCTCATCTAATTCAATGGAGTTTCCATTTCATGCAGTGCAGGAGAATGAGTTTGAAATGACATTTAGAGTCATTACTCAAAAGCAGAGATCAACATCAGGTCTAACTGTCCCATTTTTCCATGCCTAGATAACCTCATTGACTCATATCACAGTAACTCTTTCCTCTACACTAGGAGTGTTAGCTTTGGGGATATGCTTGGTAACTTACTTTAATTTAGCTTCATAGCTCATCTATGCAGAGCATGTCCTGCTTTCAGTAACTGAACTATCTGCCTGCTTCTCTCACATGACATCTTTACTACTTACACATTTCTAGCCATTCTAACTACTGCATTTTCTGAATATTAGAGTGATGCCATCACTGTAGTTGACTTTAAATTCTGTTCATCTTTCTTGTTCAACAGGTATGGCAAGTCATCCCCCAATACCTGTCTTGGAACTTGCAGATCACATTGAAAGATTGAAAGCAAATGACAATTTGAAGTTCTCACAGGAGTATGAGGTAATTTTCCCCACTTTCTCACTATTCAAATAATTTAAAACATCATGCTTCCTGTGTCCCTAGACTTTTCTCTGATATGTACCCATGCTGATGATACCAGTTTTATAAGATATTAAAACCATGGTTAAAAAACGTTCCCTGTGTACAAATGGCTGTGTTGGTGAGGTGCCTTCTTTGCTAGTAATAATCTATTCTTTTTTTGTGAGTATTCATGTCAGGCATATTCCATGTGCACACACTTGAAGTAGCGTAGTGAATGATACAGCACTTTTTAAAATATACACAAACATCCATCTCTTCTGCAATTAAAAGATCCTTATATTATTTTTAAAATCTCCTGTGTGATGTTGACAAGACACATACAGTACAAGTTCCAAAGAAGTTACAGTCCACTGTGTTAATTTTGCAGAGATGAAAAGAATCTGCAATTGTCTGATGGCTTTCCTAGTATAAAAGTTCCAAGACAATGTATTTTCCTTCTGTCAATAATGCCACACTGATAATCTGTGAATGATGGTCTATAAGAGCATGAAAGAATTTACCTGGAAGAGAGTAGGAAACCTCCCCAAACAGTGGTACTGTGGAGAGTAACATCCTCTCATGTCAGTAATTTGTGGCTAAAGGCTCTTAGACAGCCATCCATGAAAGACAGTAAATTGTAGCTGTTTCTTGAATGCCAGTATTGTCTATGTCAAAAATCTGTGGATAAAGTATGCACTGAACCATCGTAAAAAGAATGCTTCTTTAGAGCAGTTATGGGTAGTTGTGTCAGTGATCGAAGGATTAACAGCTCCCAGAGGGATCACTGACATGGTACTTCCATTATAGTCTGTTGTGTCACTAATCCTTGCTTAAAACTCCCCAGACTTTATTAGCATGGCAGAATAAAAGCCCATGTTTCTTTCATTATTTTAAGGACTATTATATTTGAAGATTCATACAAACACTGACAGTGCAATAAAAAACACCAAAGATGACTTCCACATGTTGGTTCCATAGGAACGTGATTGCATGAGATCCTATAAATTCCCAATGTATTTTAAAAGTGTTGACGGGAAATGTTAAAAATTAGTACTAACTAGTACAATAGAGAACTAAAATTACTTATTATTTAATTGAATATTCTTTTCAGAAAGACTTTAAGACTGCTTTAAAAAATAATCTCATTAGATGTCAAAAGGAAAGTATAATCTCAAACATTCATGAAAATAAATTTATTTGAAGAGCATCTTAGGACTGCTGTTTAGTGCTGCAATCACAAAAAATGTGGGAGAATCTTCTCACATTTTGGTGTGTAAATCCTGCATTCTTAAGTACAAAGACTGTAGCATACAAAAAATAAGACAGGGAAATATATGTAACACAATGTTCACCAAAAAAATTTGGTATGAATTTGACAATCATTTCCAGTTGTACTGTGGGGAAATTCCTTGGAATATCTGTGTAGGAAGACTTTCCATGTAATAGATAAAAAGTGTCATTGCAAGCCATACAATGTAGTATAACTTCCACAAAAATAAAGAATACACTTTTACTATGTCTTAGGCATGTCATGCAGATGACATGGTTCTTACACTGTCATATAACTTAAAAGTTTTGGTATTTTACATTTCCCTTATTATTTAAATCATCAATGTCATTTTAGGAATGTAATCTTAACCATTTATAGCCAGCATTGTGAAGATACATTAAATCATTAAAGTCTTAGTATCTGTCCTTCTAGATCATTTTACCAGTCTGTGTAAAAGGCCCAGCTTTCACTTTTTTTTTTTTTTTTTTAACAAAATATACCATCTGGGGCAGAATGATCATACATTCAAGATTGAAATGTGGGCAATGGTAGATCAACATCAAGCTTCATTCACATTACTTTGCCCAAGGCAGTTCAACATCCATCTTTGCAATCCTAGCTTTAGACATACCGCTTCGTTTCCATCCAGTCCAAGGTTCATCCATTTTGAAACAGGATTTGTGAAAAGCACTGCTATTTGTTTTCATGTTCTAGTCAAGGCGGTGGACTCAAGCTGCAGTTTGACGATCACTGGAAGTCATCTCCCTGTCTTGGCTATGCATTCCTGTTGTCTCTCTTGTGCCAATCCTGGCACTAGTGCATGTGCAGCTGTTCAAGGATTATCTCAGGAAATAGATTCAGCTGAAAACTAATTGTTTTATTTTTCTTTGCTGTTTTCAGTTGGATCAATTCCCTGAACTAGCTCACCACATGGCTGCATGAGCTCTAGTGCCAGCACAAGGGAGCTGGTGGGAACATTTGTTGTTGGGGATTGGGGCCTTCTTTTTCAGCAACAGCCCTGACTAATGTCCCTTAAAAGCAACTATCCAGTTCCAAGGCAGAAATGGCTACACATGGTAACAGTTCAGTTATTATCACTTCAGATAATGTTTGAACTGTTGACAGAAGGAAAAAGAGATATTTTTCATTTTCAAGAGATAAAGGTGTAACATGCAGCCGGAAACCACCAACCTTTATTGATAGTAATGAAGTCCTCCAGTTAACTCCTATTGAAAGAAACAATGATTTTTCATCAGTTACCACTGATAGTTTTTTGGGTTTTTTCCGTAATGTCCTTTCCTTTTTGGGATTCAATTATTTTATTTTAATTTTTATGGAGTTTCTTACTTTGCATGGATAAAAATCTTCAAAAATAGCCTGATAATACACAACAACTGTTAGGACAGCTTTGTGATACCATAAAATAAGATATATATCTACAGTTTCCTGGTGAACACTGACTTCTCATCCAGCTTATAGAACTTCTTTCAGGAAATTAACTCCATTTCAAGAACACGTTTTAATTATTTTTAGCATATCTTACTTTAATTACCATTTCAAAATAATTACTTGTTTCACAACTCAAACACATCTTTTCATATTATATGCATCCTTTGCAGCTCTTCGGGAGTATTTGAATACTTGTTCCTGTTCCATCCTTGCTCCTGTTCCATCCATTGCCTTTTGTTCAGAATTTCTGATTGAAACTGCCTATGTTTTATCTTCTCCATTTGGAAGAGTATCACTTCCTTCCCTGTTCCAGCTTTCTCTTCAGACAGGCAGAAACTTCCCCTTCTCTTCACCACTTCCAAAAGAAAGAAAAAATTGTTCTTTCACAGAAGGCACACATCGACATGCTGTCTCTTCTGCTGATTTACTTATACACAGTGGCATCATTTTCTATGAAACTGATTTCCTTGCACTCTCCTAGGGAAGCTGAAGGAAAACTTCTTTGTAGACCTGTTTAACGCAGTATTCTCCATTCATCTGGCAAAGAGCTTCCCAAATGGGTTTTTATGGTGTTGGGGTTTTGGTGCTTGGTTGGTTTTTTGTGTTTTTTGTTTTTTGTTTTTTTTTTTTTTTTTTTTATGAGAACATGTTCCTTTTTGTGCTGTGTGAAATCTAATAGAGAAACAATCTGAAATTATTATTGAAGACATTATAAGTCTAAACTGCATCCCTCTGCACTCTGGTTCGAAAGGAATACCCAGGGTAGTGTGGCAAGTTGGGAAAGTATTGCAAAAATGTAAAGAGTAATATGCACAGAATAAACTATATATTCGGGGTGGGGGATGGGGAGCAGGTGGATAAGAAAGGAAAAAAAGTAGGACTCCTGCATTGTTATGATGTGGTAAAGGGAGTGTATTCTCCAGGGAAGACTGTCTTCCAGCTGTGTAATGTTTTCTAAGCTTTGATGTCATTGAGTGGAGGAGATCCTACTTCTAGAAGTCTTCAGAAACTAGTTCTGTGTCTTCTTAGTATTTCTTAGTGGCTTCTTCAGGGCTTCTCCTACCCCAGCTTTCACAGGGGATGATCATGAGAACAGTTATTATATCCCCTCTCCTTTATCAACTATCATTATACTTCTCTCACAACTTTACCTTGGATACCAGATTTCATGGGAGAACAGAGGCTAAGCTTTTAAAGATTATGACTATTGCAAGATTTAAATAAACTTATAATTCACTTGTTGGATAAAGTGGCTTTGTAGCTTTAGCATAGATAGTGCTATGTCCTCTTCTCAATAAAGTTAATTTCTACTTCAAAATATTTTTTTCAAAATACTTCATTAATTATTATTAGCTTGGAATCCCCAAGCCTTAGGGAGATGTTGTTTTACTTTGTTAGCATGGCATATCCTTTATGTCACATAGTTCTTTTGTACTCTCTAATTTAAAGGCAGGGTTCTTAGCCCTAGCTGATTATTATGAAGCTTTTGCTGACTTGGGCAGTTTCAGTGGGATTTTTATGTAATGCAAGGGTCCATATGGACTTGACAGCTGCTAAGCAGAAAGCCATATTCATAAGTGACTGACCTTTTATTGTATCTCCTTCTTAACTCATGTTTCAGCATTTAACAATAAAAAGTGGTCACAGAGATAGACTGTATCAGAGCTGTGTCTGCCTACTTTATGTAATACACTGGATGTATTTGTAAAATTGTTTCCTCTGATAACATAGAACAGAAAGTCTGTTCCTTCAAAGCAGATTCCTGGGTCTTATGTAAAATAGTTTCACATTTATTATCTGAGATCTGTAGTATAGCTTCACATCCTTAAGGAGAAAGATTCAGTTTTATACCATTTTTTTTTGTGAGAACCTGTCACTGCACCACAAAAATTACACTCCCAGCTTCTATGTGTTACAGTGTGATTTACTGTCTATGTGTGTGTGCACCAGTTAACTAATGTTACGTGAAGTTGTATATAATTTTACTGGTTTTCCTCATCAGGCTTCTTTCTGTAAATTACCGCCGGTCTTTTGCTTCAACACTGAGTATTAGACAAGATGAAGATGCGTTTTGACTGTGTGCCACACTGCTGTACTACTACAAGTTTTATTGTAGCCTTTCAGTATCATTGGGTAGGATTTGTGATAAGAAGACAATATACTGATATAGTACATTTATCTTTTTGTATCTCAAGCTGCAACAAGATAAACAGTGGACACTAAAACACAATAAATTTTATATAGTAGAAGCACATACAAAACTTATTATTGATATAAAACACTTTAAAAGTCCATGAAGAACAGACGACCTACTGAATTAATCTGTACCAAAGAAATGGCTGCACTTTACTGCCATACCATTACAGATAATAGTGACTCATATGTAAAAATCAATTTCTTCTCAGCAAAAATGTGTTTTCTAGTCTTTTTCTTTACAATAGTTTCCACTTTCTAATATTATAAACATCATGTATTAGTATTCTGTAACTTTACTATTGTAGGATGTGCTCCATTTGTGGAGAAACAATTCGTGCACTCAGTGAACTATGAGAAGTTGTTTGTCTTCTTAGTAACACATATGCTGTAGCATTCACCTAGGTTATTTGGTGCTTAGTTCCACCAAAGGTTGTGTCTGAGCCAGCGGGATAGTTATCATAGGGAATTTTAAAGACAATGCAGGAATCCGAAGTGGCAGTAGTCAAGATTTATAGTACCATATTATCTCCTTCTTTTGTGCTGTGAGTGCTTCCTTGGGATAAAAGCATTTGTTTATGCTTATATAATTAAGACAATATTCTGATAAAAGAAAGCTAGTGTTAACATATTAGAATGCTGTGTTTTGGTCTGATATCTAATGCCATTTTGCCAAGGAATTCCACAGAGACAGTTTAAATAGTCAAGTACTGTAATAAAAGTCAGTTTTATTTTGTCCAACTGAAAGCAGTGTAGGAAGAGAAAAGTAGTCCATTTCTTACAGCAAGAATTATTCAAGGATAGACTGTGTAGGTCATTATTGGTAAAACTGAGTTTTTTGGGGGGCTCTTTGTAAGATTAATTTACAATATTTTTTTGGGGGGATGGAGGGCAATGGAGAAATCATTTATGAATTTTACTCCTTTCACAAAAAAATAATAATGTTGCCAGTGCTTTAAAAATACTTTGAAAATTTAAAGAAACACCATTGCCTCATAGGAGGCAATTCCAAAGTTTAGTGTTTCAGAGCTGCTGTATTTTATGTAATATATAAAACAAAACAACAGGATGCTTTAGTCACAAAAAATATTTAAAATAAACAAAGCATTTTACTACTCAGGTATTCTTCTGCTCCTGATATTTATTTGCTACCTGAAGTTGAGTGCTTTCAACACAAAATTATTTCCACCACAACTGGTTTTTGGTATCACATACAAAGTTTAATTGCAGATGGGGAGTAAGCAAATTGTGTTTAAGACTAGAGGCAAAGAAACACGGAACAGTGGGATTGGTTCTTAAAAAGTTAGGTTTTCTAAAGATTTTTATGTAATAGAGACTCTTCTTCAAAGGTGTTCAAAGAATGGTTGTTTTCCTCCTTAAGTGTACTTTAGTTATATGCATTTATAGCTTGTTTAATTCCACTGGCATCAGGTTTTACATGATCTCATTTGGTCATAGGAATATTAGCTTGACATTGCAGAGAAAATACTTTTGTTCTTGAGAAGAGTTTGGCAAAAGCCTTAGTTGTATTTCTAGCTACTCTTGAAAAACTTTCCTTTGAGATTCAACAGGAAGTGTCTCATCTGTGCATTTTTAACTGTTTTTAGGGCCAGGATGCAAAATTGTATTTGAGTTCCAAAGAATATTTAGTTAGCAAAAAATGAGGGTTATTCCCCCCCATATCTCTTGAAAATGGCAGCCTTTACAGCATGGTGTAAAAAGCTCTGCCTTAATTAGAAAATTTAATTCCATTTGGCAAATTGCCATGATCATGTATTAATGTTCATGCATCTAGCATTCATATTTTGGTAATGTAGTATGTAAATCTCATTCTATTAGTAAGTTTCCTGCATAATATGATAGCATCCTATTATAGATTCATGAGCTATGATAGGAACTTTTCATTGCAGTTGCTGACATTGGTAAAAGCGGGTCAAACTGTTCAATTTTATGGGTAGCTGACTATCTTGTCCAGTTTTACAGTCTATTTGCATTGACATCCTCTAAAATTTGGGGGTTTTCATTCTTTTTTCTCTGCCTGGTCTTAGGTTGTTGCTCTGTGACTCAGTGATTTTTCATGATTTAATTTGCAGCTTCAAACACAGCACCTACAGTGCTGAGAGTCTCTTTACAGGACATGCTACCTTCCCCATCTGGGCTTGTGAAACCTATGCAGTAACTCACAATCCGTTTAACCCCACCTAGTAATTTTAAGTTAGTAAGTACCCCACAGCCACTTGCTCGCTTGTCCTTCACCACCCCCCCACCACCACCAAGAGGGATGAGGAGGAGAATCGGAAAAGGAGTGTATAATTCAAGGGTTGAGATAAGAACAATTTAATAGGTAAAGAAAAAGCCACACACACAAGCAGAAAGAAACAAGGAATTCACTCACCACTTCCCATGGGCAGGCAGGTGTTTGGCCATCCCCAGGAAAGCCGGGCTCCATCACACGTAACGGTTACTTGGGAAGACAAATGCCATAATGCCAAATGTGCCTTCTTCCTTCTTTTTCCTCCAGTTTATATACTCAGCATGACGTCCCATGGTATGGAATATCCCTTTGGCCAGCTTGGGTCACCTCTCCTGGCTGTGTCCCAATTTCCTGTGTCCCCCAGCCCTCTGGCTGGCAAGGCCTGAGAAACTGAGAAGTCCTTGACTAGGTATAAACATTACCCAACAATAACCAAAAACATCCATGTGCTATCGACATTGTTCTCACACCAAATCTAAAACACAGCACTGCACCAGAGACTGGGAAGAAAACTAAGTCTGTCCCAGCTGAAAACATGACACACATAAGGACACAGACCTGATAGCTTTTAATTTGCTGGCATAGTGACCCGTAGTAGAGCTCTGATTCAGGACAGGCAAGCATCCAGGAAGGATGGCATTTTGTCATAATTATTCCTTCCTCAATACTGTACCAGGATATACTCCTGGAAGTCTTATGATCACAGCAGGGAATATTTGCCTGTTGTTTAAGCAGTATAAAGGAAATCTTCACAATGAGCAGGTACAGAGGTTACTGGAAGGGGGTTTGAAATTCTTCTGGAAACACATTTTGGTTACTATGATTCGTAGTCAAAGAACTAATTTTTATGGATGATGCATTGTACTAGCAAATATTACTCAAGTCTTTTCCCATTAACAGATCAGACTTTTTTCCACATCCAACCATTTAGAACACAATAGCTGAAAGATAAGTCAAAGCATGGGAGGGCAATAACAGTATTACAGATATCTTTATTTCTTTTGCACAAAGCACCCGTGCTACACAGTTATGCTATGAAGAAATCCAGTTCTTTGTTAATGACAGCTTTATTGAAGGCAGGCTTTCAGAATGAATATACTGGAAATCCTATTAAAGTGCCATCCATTAAACCATTAAAGCACTCATTAAAACTGTTAGTACAGACTTGTTATTCATGAGTTATTGGTCTTTCACACTTTTGAAATGTGTCTGCCAATACCACTCTACTCTTTGTTCCAGTGTGGCTATTAAGTCTGAGGAAATATAATTAACTTTCTTTTGACAAAACAGCGCTTTGTGGGAGGATAGTAAGGCCACAAAGTGGTTCAGATTGGTGAGAAAAACAGTAAAGATTAAAGTTCAGTCCATTTGCCTGGTTTTGACATAATTTATGTTAACTATGTCTGCATGTGGGCCTAAATATTAATCACTGAATTAGACCATCTGGCCATACATCATACAAATAAATGAATTAGGAATATAGTATGCTGCTGTGATGATCATATCCTCATCTACTTCTACAAATAGGTGACAGAGAAAGCTGATGTTTGATTTTTTTCTTGGTATTTAAAGACAACTTTAGATCACTTAAACAGTAAGGAATGAGAAGGGGAAGAGTAATAACAAACAGCTGAAGTTAAGCTTTAAATGTAAAGTATTCTTAATAGTCTATAAATTCACATTAACAATAGGTGTAATATAGAACTGAAGCTCTTTCTCATAATGGGTAAGGATCTACTTAGTCCCTAATTTTCTAAGTGTTTTTTTACTTTTCCAAGTATATGCAAAAATGCATCTTAAACTTTCTGTTTGCAAGTAGTTATAATTTTGCATAGATTGTTTATGGGTTATTTTAATTTGTATACATCTTTTTTTATTATTTATAAGGTAAAGCCCAAGTCCTGTAGTCCAGTCTCAAAACTAGTAGCATGTTAGTCAGCCAGTTTATTCTGTTATTTTCCGGTTTTCTTGTCATATGTGAAGAGGTATATGTGACATCTTATACTGTGAATTCATTCCCAGATGTTTGTACACTGTAGGTAAAAACCTAAAAGATCACGCCCAGTGTCTCCTTCAGTATGTATCTAAAACAATGCAGGGCAGTGTTGCCTCAATATGGGGCACTGGGCTGCTCTTTAGTTAACATGTTTGCGTATATGCCTCAAAAATTTCTGACTAGGTAGTCACAGGCAGTGCAGATATGCTTTATTCCTGGTCAAATAATTGATTTTATTTAATAATTTATTTAGCGTATAATGCACTAACATATTGAGAACATCTTCTGTTTATTTTGAGATTACTATGTTTATGTTCTAAATTATTACTAGAAATCTGAGCTGAATTCATACTAATTACTTTTGAAAATACTGAAAATTTGACCTGCAAACATCTTTCATAAGTTACCTTATTCACCTCCATTCGCTAAAAAAAGTAAGAGGGGATATTCTTTGCTGAGAGGTCGTTATGTAAATTTGATTGCTTTCCAACCCATATGATGTAGATGAATTGCTTGCTGGTCAGATGATAAAGATGTATATTACATATGACACTCCTCTTCCCAGTGCTGATGGAAATGTGGTCCAGATTCTTTCTTTTCACCTTAGATTAAATAAATAGCACTTAACAGTAAAGGTAAAAATGCTTGTGTTTCTAAATGAAACAAACAGTGCTTGCCTGCTTCAAAATTCTATCGGCCTTCCATTTCAGAGGATGGGAGAGCATTACTGTGACGAAACTAAACTGGAAGAAAATGGAAGAAAAATGTTACAAAGTAAAACCACTTGCTTTATTGGTAATTAGGAATTTAACTATGTAATCAAAAAAGTAATGCTTTGGCTGGAGAGGGACCAAGCCCTAATATTGGAAGGATCAGGTTATTATGTTTATACTTAAGCACAGCACCGGAATGATGAGTACTTTTGCAGGTGGCAGAATACCAATTGGGTGCTAGTTTGTTGTTCATACATATAAGAAGAAAACACAATCAGGCTTGAAAAAAAGTCATCAACAGTTTTGTAAAACTTTCAGTATCTAGTCTATTAAATTACTAGCTTAGAAATAACAAGATATTAATACTATTAACATACTAAGATATGTTAAACTTAGTCCCACAAATTGCTAAGATTATGAACACAAATACTGCTTTTTTAAAAGAACAAAAGTTTTGGAGGGCAGAAGTTATGTGGAAATTAAAAGAAATCAGATTCATTCAGAGCTGAAAACCATTTAAGAACACCTTTTGAACTGTTAGTAACACACACAGTGATAGAAGTCAAGGGAATAACATCAAAACCACAAGAAACATTTTCATGGCCTTCATCATGCTTCCAAGCATTTCATTTATTCTTCATTCCTCTAAAAAGTCCCATCTCATTTCCTCTTGAGGGAGGAGCTGCCACACACTCTGCCTCAGCTACTGTAGGAAAAGCAGTATGCAAATGGTGAGCCAAAACCTGAACCATCACACTCCTTTGCTCAGGAGATCTCTGCTAGGTTATGCAGGATAACTTTTCAGTCCCAGCTCCAGAGGACTCTAATGAAAGTTAGAAATAGTCAGGAAAATTAGTCAGTAACTGTTATAGAAGTTAATTGAGTCTAGGGTATTAGTAAAAGGATAAGCTAGTGGGACTCGGTTTCCTAAACAGGAATGCTGGGGTATTCTAAGACATCTCTATCAGGCAGCCAAGAAAAGTGGATATCTTTAGAATGATCTCAAGAAAGAAACAGTCATTCTCTGAACGTTACATAAATAAATTTTATAACACATGTAAAAATATGTAAGCATGAAGCAGTTTTCTGACTGGCCAAATAGTAATTATTAATCTAAGGGATAGATCCTTACAGCTCACACTAATTAATTTTGCACATGTTCATTGTCTAATAAATCCTACTGTAATAGATTACAGGTCATTTTTCATTTCCATTAAAGTGGACTCACAGCTGTTGTAGCCCTGGGAGGAGTTGGTAGAAGTGGTGTAGTAGTGATGGCTTGATGCAGTAGGGGCAGTATGGAGTTTCCAGCTTGTGTTTTGTGGCTGGACTACTCACAGAAAGTGAACATAGTGTCGGTGAACTGCCTCATTTAGGCTTATCTGTGTGTTTTTATTTTTTATAATATACAGCAACCTTGCATAGGGAGCTGCTGATTTGTACTGGCATTAAGCAAAGGGCATGAGTCACAAAACATAGTTGCATATATGTGTTGTTGAAACAGTTTTAAAGTCTCTAATGTTACAGCCAGGGAAAGTAAAACAATATGTGATTAATTGCGACTTCTCAGTATGAGATGACCTTTCATGCAGCCACTGCTGTAGCAGGCATAAGCAAGTACCATCTGTTATGTATTTTGTATTTACCCAACTGTATGTATACCTCAGCCATAGAGGTAAAAATAAGTAGTAGAGCCTGGAGTCTTCTTACTGGTGAAGGATGAAGGAGTGTGTGACAAGCTTCAGTAACTCCATCCCGTAACATGAAGAAAACGGGAAATAAGCAGTGATTCTAGGAACATATAGTTATGTGTATAAATCAGAGATCATTAAAATTTCAAATATGCCTGAATTGGACTCTCATTTATGACTCAAGGAGATAAAAAATAGAATCTCTTCATGTTGTATCTGGATGATATGCAGTTGCTTCCCTGAGCCACACTAGTATCATGTGTTGGCCTGGCATCAAAGTGAAAGAAGAGAAACAACATTATTTTTCTTCTGGAAAACTTTTTCAGGACCATTTGGAGTTTATTTAGTTAACAGGGCGCTGAATTGTTTGAACATGTGCACTTAGTAATAGAGAAAGACAACATTATTTATTCCCCTTCGTCCCAGTCTTTTTGAGATTTCTGACAGTTCTTTCATTCTCTGTTATGCTGGAACCTGTCACTTGCCAAACTGAAAAGATAAAAGATGGATAGCATACCCTTGCCTTTCTGAAGAGAAAGCCTTAGATTTGAAAAGTTTATGGTTTAAATTCCTGATGGAAATTTCAGATGCATAAATACAAAATGCTTTATGTAATATGATATATGTCACAATGTGTCCCAAAGTAATAATTCTCTGTCAAAAGCAAAATATTTCAAGAGTAAACAATGGGATCATATGATTTGTAATCAATATAAATACAACAAGTAAGTAGTCCTTAGCTAAAAGTTTCCTCGTACTTTCTTCTCTTTCTCTTTTGAAGTCTATTGATCCTGGTCAGCAGTTCACATGGGAACACTCTAACCTGGAAGTAAACAAACCAAAGAATAGATATGCAAATGTAATTGCATATGACCATTCTCGCGTTCTACTGTCAGCAATAGAAGGTAAGGAGAGTTTTAAACTTAAACTAATTAAATCCTTGCATCTAGTATGTATTTACCTACAGATACCTTTGCATAGTACTATAAAGAAGTGTTAATAAAAGTACTTCCAGTGAATTTCTATAATGACAATCCTTTTTGGATGTTCTTTCTCAGTAATTCATTATGAAAATGCCTTAAAACTGACACAGGTTCACATGTAGCACTGAATGCATTGAGTTCCTGTGTGTATGCCAATGTGTTATTTAAAGTAAATTATTTTTACTGTTTACTTATACTAATTCTAAAAAGCAAATATAGCAATAACCATGCATGAATCGACAGCTTTGTTAATGAATGACATTATCAGCATATCTGTTTATTGAGTTTCAGTTGCCAAATCCTTAATGTGGGAGAAAAAATAAGTTCAACTTCATGTTCTCAGGGAGAATTTTGAGAACACTGTGTTAAAACTTCCATTTTTTCCTTTTCCATTTACTATCGGAATGTTAAACAATAGTATTTAAACAAATGCCCATATGCAGACACTGTTGGAACCACAGTATTCCACTGCCAAAACATTGGCAGAGCGGTATAATGAGAACTCTTCATTACATTTTTTTGGCAAAAAGCTTTCCAAAAAATTAAACATCTTAGACTTCTAACTTAAGTGAACTGTCCAATGTGATCAGCCCTGTGTATTGTGTCTCTTTTGCCAAGGGCTAAAGCAACGGGAGGTATTGGTTTTCACTCAGAGGATTCCTTTTCCTACCAGTTCTGCCTTACCATTAATCTGCTTCCTAGGATGAAGACAGATTTTCAGTTTATTCTGTACTGTTGACAGTCGGGTATTAATGATGGCCAGAATATAATCAATTATAATTTAAGTAAAACAATTTAAGTGACAATAAAAATTGTCTTTAGCAACTCTGACAGGGCTTCAATATCATACATAAGATGTAGGGAACGGTATTCAAGGTCATAACTATTTCAGTCCTAACATTCTAAACTGCAGAATGTTTTCATTTACTATTATAAACAGGTTCTTATCTTTGGCTACTCCAGACTGAAGACACTGGCTACAGGAAGGACGATATTTATAGGTGTAATCTATTTTAATATTAGCTGCTTGCAGAATAAAAAGGCAATCCCACTGTTTGAAGTTTAGATCTTCCATTATTTATTGCAGCTGCATACTGTGGGCTTTGATAACATAGATAAGAGCTTCTCAAATGTATTAGAAAATGTAAATGATTGCCTTGAAGAATTTGCATGTGATAATCTGCTTATGTTTATTCCACCTCTGAAGCTCATACAGCAGTTCTGACAAGACTTTTTGTAGCATTGCTTAGAATTTTTCACATTACCTTGTAGAAGAACATAGCCATATAGAATGGTTGAACTAGCTATCTCAGTATTGAAGAGAGGTTATTTTAATTAGCCTTATATGTAATTCAAGAAGAATACCCCTTTCTGTGACAGTGGACCAGACAAGAGAACTAAATGTCAGGAAAGTCCAGGAACAGCAATTGGACAGCTGTTCTGAATTGTTATGTAAAGTTCTTTGGAACAAAATGTGTAGCTCAGAAATAGGTCTGTATTACAGAAGACTCAAGATTTTCATAGGATTTGTTTGGAGAAAGAGTTGTGTAATGGGGGGAAGCAGGAGAGGAAATCATCTAGTTGCAAGTAAATGTGTTTGTTAATTTATAAGTTAGACATCTCGGCTTAAAAAGTTCTTCCAGGTTGCCCTTCATGTAAATGACCCATGAAATTTGGTTCCATTACAGAAAGTGAACACATTCAGAGAATGGGAAGAAAAATTAAGAGGCAAAACAGAAAACAACAGTCACGGGAATTGAAAGTATCAAATTACACAGTATATTAGACTACTTCTTTAAAATATAAGATAATAAAAATATGAAAAAGGTATACATTGTACCTGTAGGAAAGGACTAAGTATTTTAAGGAGCATGGACAACATGCTGTTAAACTGTGGTTTGATTCCCATTTTTAAGCAGGAAATACTAACTACAATGACGCTAAAAATTCTAACCCTAAAGTAGTCAGTGTCTTTAAAAAAGTAAAAATATTACAGCCCTTTGAAATACCAGTGTTAGGTCTAATGCCATAAATGGGATTTTGACCTATCCGTCGATTTGCCTGTTTTTAAGTATTTTCGCAGTGTTCAGTTTATTGTGAAAAAAAGCAACATAAATCAAATATTAAATGCTTTTTTATTTTATGATGATTTTTCTTGAAAACAGTTGTAAATCATTATTTCTTTATCCTGTTAAGTATTTTTCCCCCCTGGGATGTTACATGATTGTGTTTCTGAAATTCTGTGTGTGTACCTTCATAAGTACAATACACTGGGCATGGCATTTGGTAATAAATGCTTCTCTTTCAAGTTTTATGTAATATTCCTACAATGAAAATATGCACTCTGCCTAGCAGTTTAATGAGTTGACAGCTGTGTTTGTTTTCTTGCTACCACAGAAATCAATACTTTGAATATCGTTTAAAAAAATTAAAATTCTCCTTTACCTATAATCCTATACAAGTTGATGAGGATGTAGATTTGGACTACATTACATTTTGTTACAGCTATATGTAGAATATTTGGTTGGATTTTACATACAGGGCTTATCTGGTATTCTTTGACAGCCATAAGAAGACTGATGTTGTCAGTGAGTTTTGAACAGTAACTGTCCTCTTTCTAAGACGCAGAGCGCCATTCTGGACCTAGTCACCTGATCCCTTTTAAGAGCCAAATATATATGAACAAGAAACTAAGCTTCTGCCAAACTAATCCTACACTGGTGATCACTTTGCCTCTTGATGTGTTGCACAAACGTGGAACACTGTTAATGACCTACTCTAGAGTGGGGAGCCAGGTCGCTTTTGTTCAGTTGCCCCTCTCTGACTATAGCCAATATGAATTGATTCATAGAAATTCTTCAGAAGCATGTAGTAGAAATTTGAAATTACTTCTTTGCACCCTCTGATTACATAAAGTTGTTAAAAATTACATTATCCTTGGAACACAAGGTTTAGTAACACTTTCAAAGTGTTTATTTTAGTAACTTTTACAACTCCTGTTAGATGTTCCAACTTGGTTTTGAATCCCCACTACATTCCTGGCCTCTGTAATTGTATATAGCATAGACTTCCACAATATAATTGCTCACTTTGTAAGAAGTACTCTTTATGTTATTAAACTCACCATTGTGTTATTTTTATTACATTAGATGTTCCTTTGGAAGGAAAACTGAGATTAGATGTGGTAATTTGAATTTCCACTTGAAGGGAAACACTATCTTGCAAAATTTTGTTCCCATGTTCTTGAACTCTCGTTGCTCATGTTGTGCTGTCTTTGGATGTGTCTGAGAGGGACATTTGGAATTTCACAGTATAATGAAAGAATGTTATAACGTGGTGCAGTTTATCATATGCGTCTACATGGTATTGAAAGCAGAATTTACCAATTAAAAGAAAAATGTATCAAGTTAAAACATCTAGGTCTGCAATCTTAATCCTCTAAGAAGTAAATAAAATACTGGGGAAAAAATTATTAAAAATTCTACATTGTAAAAAGTCTTGTCTGTTCTTTTAGGAGACATCCAAGACTAAAAGTCTGCCATATGTAGCATGGATTTGCATAATGCTAGTGTTAAAAAAAAATTATAGATATATATATTATATTTCAGCAGTGTAACTTTTGTCTGATGGGAAATTTAGTAGCTAATATTCTTGTTTATCTGATTGCCGGTTACTGGTCTATTATCATTGAGTATGTAGGCCATCATCTTTAGATTTGAAAAGTATTCTAATCAGTATAAATTCTTTAACAGCCATGGACTGTACAAATTCTGTGTGCTCTCTAGTTGCGTTGCAATCTGCTAACAGTATACAGTTACACACTTAGAGTAATTGTATGCCCTGTCCCCCTGCAAGCCTGGACTGCCTTAAAAACAATGGAAGTGTTTCAGTGATGAGGGTGATAGGGTACAGAAATATCAGTGAAGTAGACTTCATGGTGTAGAAGTCTCTATGAAGTAGACTTCATATAGTAGACTTCATGGTGGCTGTCTCAACGCCACAAAGAAGTTGTAGGGGTATCATTTTGGCCTACGGATCTACCATGCTGTTACAGATGTAACATAACAACAAAAATGATGTCATTCTTGATACCCTTGAAATCAGCTCAGAACAATACTGTCTTTATCCTGTATACGTATCTACACTGTCCATTGGGGAAAGCTTCAGCAAAACATCAGTGGCATTGCTCTTGAATAGGTAATGAAGGTTTGGCACACCACAATTTCCTGTGCACTGTCATATTGAAACTGTTTTTTTCAGGAATAGTCAAACCAGAAATCATATAATTTCATATTAGTAGAGGCACTCATCAACCCCTTTTAGTTCATCCTTTAGAGATCTACATTAGTATTTCTATGCAAAAAAAGACTCCGTTGATAGATAGCTTGATGTTACTCAGTCTCAAAGAGTTGGAGAATCACTATATGACATTTCAGACAGCTGTAATCAGAGAATGATGACTTCATGTTGGATTCCAATATCGCTTTGAACTATCATGTAACATACTGCGATGTCGGTGCATTGTGACCAGCGTTCTGGCACAATGCTGTTATCACTGTCTCTGAGGAACTGCACTGAATAATGTTTACTTTCATTCTGTACCTTTTCTTAATACCAGCCAACTTCTAAAGCAAAACAAAAAAATCCCAAGCTTCGTTTCTTCTTCCTAAGAGAACTCCTCCTCTTTCCCAGCCCCTTTTTCTGCTACCCACCTTCAAGTTTCCCATTTTGCCTGCAGATATATGGCTCTTAGTTCTTAGTTTACATCTGTAATTTCACCTTTATTAGATTTTTTTCACCTTTTCCTTTCAAAACTTTGTCTTCTGTCCTCTGCACAGTCCCTTTCTTTGTCCTGCTTAATTCTGCATCTTCTACCCATCTCTTTTGACATTGCCTTCTTTACATAATTCTCTATAATTCAGCATTTCACTCTGAGATATCTTTCATCTTTTCCCTCTTCATCAGACTCTCCTAGTGCTAACAGTCCATCGACAATCCAGCAACCTGTAGGTGGTTTTTTTCTGTCTTTTTTTTTTTACCTTCTTATCTTACATTGTTAGGGTCATATGTAGTGAATTTTCCTCAGTCTTTGTAAAAAAGGTTTCATTTTACAAACGTTCATTACTACAATATCTTCATTGATCTTGTGCTGCTTCATTTTTCAGTTAGTTTGTACAGTACAATTTGTGCTTAGACCATTTGAATTTGATAAAATCCTTAACTATATATATATTACGTTACAATAACTTCCACATAAACAGTTTCTACTGGCACCTAGTAGCTGCCTTAGTTCATTTTTGCTCTGACGTAGTTCAAAACATCAGTCATTGATTTAAACCAATAGTATAGCTTCATCAGCATTCTGAGTTCATCACTGCATTTCCAACTTGTTTACAAGCATGACAGAATTTAATCCTATTACTACACACTCTTTTTGTGACTAACAGCACATCTCTTAGGGAAGCAGCACAGAAACAAAGGTTTATGGTTTAATTTGTTTTAAATAGAAAAGCTGTTCAGTACTTAGCCTTTGTAAAGGTTTGAAATAATTTCATGATTTGATTTGAGTTTGTGAATAAAATGTGAAGTCTAATTAAAACTGTTTAAGATTATAACTGTCTTCAGGAAATCAAGAGAATAATTCTGAGGTCTACGCTATTAGCCTTGTGGATCTGAGTCTAAGTTGCAGCAAGCTGTACTCCCATCACAGTTCATGAGTAGTCTCAGCATATATCAGAAGCTATAGAGTTATTTTTCTTTAATCTTTTGCACTTTAATTGTGGTATTGGCTAATCTTGTTTCATTGCTTATTCACTCTTACTCTGTAAAATCTGGATTGCTTTGTGTTCTTGCAATATTTTAAAATGAGATGTCTTTTATGCTCAACTACTCATCTGATTCTTCACCCATTGTGCTCAATTCCTGCCTGGCAGAATAAGGAGACTGCAGTCTTTGGTCATTCATCACCATAGCTGAAAAGGCTACGAGAAAATAGTGATGGCAGAATTCCAGTCTGGAAGCTTAATCTTTAGCTGACTTTTTGTGGTGAAACTGTTTATCTCTTCATGAAACTTGTAAAAGTCATGTTATGCTGCATGGATTAACCTAAATTTACACTTCAGGTATGCCATCCTAAATCTGCAGTAAACCCCACTGATGCCAACAGGCTTAGTTAAAGTTCATATGAATATTACTGAAGACAGAATTTCATTTCTTTGTCCCCTTCTTGACCCGTCTTTTTACAGAACAACTGACTTAACTATTAAGCCCAAATTTAAGTAGTGATGGCAATTGCTGCTGTGCTTGTGGGTATGTTGCCTTCAAGCTATGGCAGCTAACAAAGGTTTGCAGAATTTCATTGTACTGCAATCAAACTAGTTGTCATTTGATTGTTTTTGCACTATTAGACTTGACAGAGGATTGTGCAGCTTTCTCAGGTCAGAATGAGGTTGTGGCCAGGAAAACCACTGGAGAAAGTGACATTTTAATATTTAGATTTATTTGCCTTTGATAATTCTTTCTGCTTGGTCAGTGTAGATATTTGCAGATGTTCGGGCTTTGGGTATTTTATTTTTAAACTGCACACAATTCATTAGGCCTCTTACGATAAGGCATCTCCCCTAGACAGCTTTAAGTTTATGCGCTGTGGGGACATAGCTGATGAAAAAAACTGGTATGGCAAAGTGCAAGGTGGAAAGTAAGAATGGGAAAATGGAATTACAGAATACAAAAGGATTTTGCAACAGGATGTGAAACTGAGGTCATGCGTGAAAACAGTGATGAAAAGAGACTCAGTGTGAGAAATGGATATGATACTTGAAGGGACTATGAGACTGGATGGAGAACAAAGAAAACACCTAATGGATGGATACTTTAGGTGAGACAATGGAGGTGACCACTGTGAATCCTTTTGTTCTCTTGATCTCAGTAGAGATAAAACCCTGTAGAGCACTGTATTCTGCTAGTGATAAACCCTTGATGAAAAGGTCTCAATGCAATTTCTTGGAGTAGCACCTAGTTTTTCCCAAAACGACATTACTTAAGTCAATAACAGTTGCTTCGGTCTGTGGTAAATGGACTTCCCTGTCCACGTCCCAGCCACATCCGTTTCAAGTGCAGTGAGGCTGATTTGCCTTGTAAAAGTTTGGGGTTTTTTTCTGGCTAAAGAATATACAAGATATGTTGTGTCCTCTTGATAAAAGGCAAATGGAGGAATAGAGTGGAAATTACCATTTTAACCTAGCTGGGAAGAAATCCTCTTTGCAAATATTAGTAATTAGTAGTTCTTTCTTACTTGCATCTGTGATCAAGTAAGGTATAACCTGGAAGCTTTTCTTCATTGTAATTTAAAGAATTAGAATGTATTTAATTTAAAATTTATTTATTTTAATATGATTTATCAATAAATTTTATACAATTAAGTAGAAAGATTATTTACAATTTTAGTCATTCTGGATTTTTTTTTTACATCAGGTACTAGGATTGTCTGCTAACATTTTTAAAGATCATTCTTCAGTGCACAGTTTGCAATATTTCTCATGCTTAATTTTCATGCTGAGTTTGTGCAGTATCAGCTCCAGAGGACAGCTTTCCCAAAAGATCATTTAACCACTTTACAAAGAGTTTTCTTTTTCATTTTTTTCCTCAGGCTTTTATTTATAACATATGTTTCAAAGTGTGATACCAGTCATCATAATATAATTCTAATTTATGCAGAAAACATTTCTTTACCAGCTTTCTCAGTTCCTTTGGTAACAGCACCCAGTTGGTGTAGATTTCTCTTGTTGGCTTCATTTTTCTTTCTCATCTTTTTTGTGCAAAAATGTTTTATTATCTTGATAAAGGAAGAAAATACAGCATTATGCCTAGCAGTTTTATTTTCTAAGTCATTAATTCCAATAAGAAGTATCATGTAAAAAATTTCAAGTCTACAAGAACGAGGCTTTTGAATTCCAATATCTGCCTTTCATGGAGGGAAAACATCCTTTTCAGCTATTGACTATGCAGGTTTTAAAGTGTTTATTTTATTTTATTTTTCTTCCAGAAGAGACTTTTGTTCACCTCTAATCATAGTCAAGCAATATTCCTGTGTCCATCCATGCATCTTGCCCGAGGAGTGTCATTTGCTACCTCTTTTTTGCCCCTGAAGTTACAAATTCTTTCTTTCCTCAAAATATTTTGGCATATTTTTCCTCTAATTGTACAGAAAGTCAAATCAAGTTAAAATTTGTGTTTAAATATAATTTGAACATAGAGCTAAGAAAATCTATTGAGCTTTCTTGGGCATAAAGGCAAAAGTTTATGCCAGACTACAGCTGCACTAACCCATATGCTGAGTCATTTCCAGATTAGATTGGTTCTTAACTAGTGTCACAGTTAATCAGTGTGTTTGTTCATGACGTAAGTACATGGTGGAATGAAACACTAAGCTTACCCAGAGTGAGTGTAGAAACTCTTCAAATTGTGGCTAAAATCAAGCAAACAAACAAAAAAAATGTAAAGATGTCCCTCTATTTTCGATTTGAATTCAAATTATTTTGAAAAGACAGGAGTATGCAGCCTCAGTAATTCCTGGTTTGGGATCGCTAGCAGGAGATGATACATCAGAATGGTTTTGGAGGTTCAGGATGGGATGGAAAACTTGAGAAACTTTTTTTAGAACATATTTGAAAATGTATTATGTTTCATAGCCAAAGAAATTCAACTCTGTTTCTTTGTGGAGTGAAATTAGCCACAGCTTTAGAATAAGCCAGGGAGCCTGTATAACCTTACTCTCTTGAAAATGTTTGTGGAACCTGCAACGTATCCTGAGGTTGTAGACTTGGGCATGGCAGATTGGCTGTGTTAACATAAATCATTCATTTCTGCTCAAAGAAGTAACTTCTGTTAATTACTTTAACAGATCTTTTATATCATTTTATTATGATACAGTCGGTATTTAAGCTAACTCTTCTGGGGAATGCTTGCATGTTCAACACTCTAGTGGGAAACACTGCTTTGCCATCCCACCAGCACTGAGATCTCACATAGGTATCTTTTTCTTCTTCAAGTCATCAGCTAAAAAAAAACAGCAGTGACATAAAAACTGATGCCTGCCATGCTTTATCTTCCAATATGCACATAGCCTGAGTTAAAAGCTGGGCACTGCACCGCTGAATCCAGGAGGGATGGGACTGAGACAGATATGTCCATGTTTAGCCCTTTCTGTGAACATAGCTACCTTAGTAGTCCAGACTGGTAACATGATCTTCACTACAGCCAGTACTCGTCCTTGACCTTGGCAGCATGTTATGGTCCAATTCTTGCTAGTAGACATGGCACTGCATACCCTCAGTTAAATAGATTCCAGTTAGGAGCTGGCTCCCTTCCATGTGGCTTACAGCATGGACATGTGTCCAGTAGACACACCGAAGGTCCCTCTGTAAGTCTTGTCCAAAATACCTGACCCTTGAGCAATTGACATTTTTGGTCCAATGTGCCCACAGGTCTTGGATTCCATCTTCTTTTTGTGCATTTATTTTTTATTCAGACTTGCAGAGGCCTTTATTTCATGCACACACCATTTAGCAAATTCCACTGTTTCTTAAAGCTGACTTACATAATGTCTTTTGCTAAAATAAAGCTTATAGTTAGCTTCCCATTTAATGGAAAAAACAAACGAGGCAGCAATATTAATAGTTTTAACAATGTTCTATATTAAACAAACAAACAAACAAACAAAAACGCAACAAAAAACCGCAGTGAGCTCAACAAGAGCGTTAAATGGGTTCTACTTACAGCATCCGATGGAGCGGCTTCCCTGTCTGGCCCAGGCAGAGGCTGCCATACCAGTGAGTGACCGCAGGCAGTGTCACAACAGCTCTTAAATGCTGCTGCTTCCACTCCCAGGTCTATCCATCTGCTACAGATTTTCAGGCTTCTTTATACTTCCTTATCAGACTAAGTCCTTTGTTTCAAAAGAATGGTTATTCCCAGAGAAGCCATCATACCCCTCAGCTCCAGAAATGGCATACGTTCACTTGCAAGTACCCATGTTCCACTTGACATGCAACAAGCTAAGATTAACTGATCCAGCTGTGTCACAGGATTTTATAGCCCTTGTACAATAGGACAGCACAGAAATGCTGCCCCGCTTTTTTACTCCTCTCATTGCAGGCATACCAGGCAGTGACTACATCAATGCCAACTACATAGATGGATACAGAAAGCAGAATGCTTATATAGCAACACAAGGAGCGCTGCCGGAAACCTTCGGTGACTTCTGGAGAATGATGTGGGAGCAACGGGGTGCAACTGTTGTCATGATGACGAAACTAGAAGAGAGGTCAAGGGTAAGGAAAGCAAATAAAATATTAATAATACTGTACCTGAGTAATCACATAAGTTTTTTTTCTTTCCTGCATATATGTTTGTCTGCCTCCTGTATATGCACAAGAACTGATTTTTTTTTTTCAAGGTTGCCACCACTTAGAAGTGTTTATACTATGAAAATCACTTACATAGGAATATTAGTTCCTCTGTGAAACAAGTCACACTACTTGTTTTGTTGGGTTTTTGTACTCTGAAAAACTTGAAATCTCTTGATCCATAGTGATATTTTTATTTTTTTTTCCTGTTTCAATCATACTGAAAATATTAGGAGGTGATTGAAAATTCTGCTTCCTCTGTAGTATCAAGAATATCCTGTTATGAGGAAGGTAATGTATCTCAACAGCATTCAGTTTTTGGTTTTATGTGGTATAGATTAAACATTACTTAAGATCAGTGAGCATTTGGATTTGCTAAAGAAACAAAAATATTTTTTAGCATGCAATGGGTGCTAGGGAAACTGCAACAGCGTGTGCAGTAATAGAATACAAAATTCTCTGAAGTATTTCAAATTCAATTTTACAGAGTAAAGTAAAATTGGGAAAGTTAAGGACTAAAACATAAGGATGCTATTCTAATAACAGTAAATAAAAGATGTGCTATATGTGAAGGAAATCAAAAGCAATATTTTTTTGTTATATAATAAGGAAAGCAATGGAAAGAGTAGTAACAGACTTACGTGAGGATTTACTGTCAGGTCTTCATTTGATGGCATTCATCAGTTCTAATTGTGAATTTATTGGGGGTGGGGAGGTCAGTGAAAAAAAAAAATAAAGGAGAAACATGGTGAGGAAAGAAAAGGGAAAAACCCTCCTCAGTGGCCATTCAGAAAGAGTATGTCCAGTCCTCAGTGCCCTCTCCAATAAAGCAGGTGGTTCGCCCACCATACTTTTTGCACAGTAACTCTTATTTTACACCAAGATGCAGTCAAACTCCTCATGGGTTTTTCCTGCTTATGATATGTTAGCACTGCTGGCAGCAGACATCAACTGGTGAAAGTGCTGTACAGCTGGTTCATTACTGAGCTTTCTGCAGACACATTGATGAGTCCTGTAGTGTAAAACAGAAGGTACAACCAAATGTAAAAATCAGGAAAGGGGAGAAAGAAGGGGTGATTCTAACATCAGTGGCAATTGCTTCCCTTGGGAACCTGCTGTAACAACAGTGTTGGGGTTTTGCAAGCACTGTCCAGGAGCTGAATAACAAGACTGCTACAGGCATTCTGTGGTACGCTGTCCTGGGAGCTTGTGCGAAGGGTGGGGAGCTGCAAGTGGGAGGCAGGCTGCAGTATTACAGCTGGAAGACCCTTAGTAATATGAAAAACTAAGGTACTTAAGGCGCTGTGCAAAAAATGCCATACAGAAGATCGAGAACATGATCATCCAGAAAAGCTTTGTAGTCAGTAAAAAGTATCTTATGGAAGTAACTGGAGAATAGTTGATATTTCAGTAACTCATAGATGAGTTCCATTACAAAATGAATTATTTTTTTTGCCTGTGCAAGCTTGGAACAGGAGGGAATGCACCATAAAGCCTAAGGTGCTTAATGCTGTACTGTGTTTGCATTGATTTGTATTTTTTTCATGTGCTTGGATACATAAAATTGCAATGATCACATAATATGTTGAACCTCTTGCAAACAGTCATCCCCTTCTGGAGGCTTATCAAACTACATTTATATACATACTTATTTATTCTTTCACCATTCCATCACTTCTTAAAAATAATTAGGTTTTTTGCAGTTCAAGCAATGTATAGCATTCTAATTATAAGATCACTTTGCACATGTAAATTCAGCCTACATTAACACCATTGCCTGTGCGTACCTGATGGCAATTAGTACACAGCAGAGGGTAATTTTATCAGAAATTTTCATTTTATCTTCACTACACAGGCCTTGTCTGTTCTAGGCAATGACAGTTGTTTGCAATTAAGTAAATTAAATTTTGGCCATTTCTTCACTAATTACTTCTTATAGAATAAAGTTGCTGCTAAATAGCATCAGTGCTAAGAAAAAATCTGATCCTAATAAGCAGCCCGTTGCAGGAGGTGTATATAAATACTTGAGAGTTTATCTTAATACTGCAGGCCACAGACAGCCACCACAGAAAGATGTTTTGATGTAACTAAATGGAATTCTACTCATTCTTTCCAGTAATTGCTTAGCAGAGTTTTAAGCTAACTCTAGCCTGTGCTGACTGCACCCTGAAAAAACACTGATCAGAATAGTAATCACCTCCAGAAGTGATTAGCATTCAGCAGCAAGACATTCCCTGAGTGTAATGAGAGACCAGACAATCTAGTCAATGGATTGTGCGTGCGTTCAATGCCTATGTTTGCGTATTTTTTTGTGCATAATTTAGCTTATTCTGTGTTCATAGGTCAAGGGAGTTTGATGCACTCAATGCAGAGCATAAGAGACCAGCTATTGAGTACGTAATTCAGCTCAAATCTTAGTCTCTGCAACTCTATGAATATGGCGTTTCAGTTACCTCATCAATATATAATCATATATTAGTTATCTAATACAATATCTACATGTAATGTAATTAATGGTATTGATGATGAGGCAGCAGTGGGAATCCCTGTGTGAGAAAAGAATATGATGGCAACATTTCATCATTTTTATCTCATGCTATCATTTCAAATAGCATATCCTTATAGCAGGAGACCAAGTGAAATTTCAAACATGAAATACAAGCACAGTTACATATCATTAGAGGTGAAGATCTTTGCTAATTTTGTTTCTCTTTTTCCTTTGATTCCGTTTTGATTACTTTTGTGTCTTGGCAGCCTAATCATTATTCCTGCTGCAAGGCATGATCATTTCTCTCTGGGACTTCATCTGCTTTCCATCTCCATGTCATCATTTCTGTTTAGCTTGCATTTTTCATTATGTAGTCCTGCAGCTTGATATCAGCCTTTTTAACCTGGACTGCACAGATAAAGATGAGGATGTTAATTGCATCTGCAGAAACAGAGTTGCTTCATTAGCATGTGTTAGATGTCTGACTAACTTCAGCTTTGAGAATATACATATTTTACAGCTGAGCACGTCAAATGAAGATGTTACAGTGAATTCATTATTCATTTGTTTGCCTAAAAGGAAGCTGCAGGAAAATAGAAGTTCTTTCACTTACAACCTTTCACACTTTGTTGGTTTCATATGAAATGTCATCACCTGAATCTCACTTGACCAAAACCAGACTAGAGAGAGAAAGTCAGTCCCATCATTCAGCCACCATGCACATAATTTATATCAAAAAATATTATAGACACTGGCAGTGTGTGGAACAGTGTTGGTAGCATATTTGTCCCATATATGAGTTTAAATGAAATAAAAGAACAGTATTGAACATTGAAAATTAAAGACTAAAATAAGCAGTTGTGTTACACTAAGGAAAGCTGTAAAGTATTAATGTGCGGTACCTCTTCCCCACTGTCTTCCACTCCAACCCCAACCCTGTTGCAATTTTCATTTTTTTTTTTATCCTCTGAATTGATTGAATGTTCTGAGAACTAGTGTGCTGTAGTGAATGGTGTGAATGATCAGATGAAGACAGAGAATCAAACTTCATAGCAAAAGATAATATTACCTCAAACAGGGAACATTTAGTCCTGTCTCGTTTCGGAGTAGGATACTGTTGTACATTGTCCACTTGAAAGAAAATTCAGTCCTTTCCTCTTTGCTATGTAATTCCTTATCTTGAATACACTTACTGTGCTGTTTTAGAATTGATAGAAAATACTTACCTCCCTCCTTAACCCCATTGGCTACATTTTGTATATTGGGACCATAGTGCCTAGTATTAGTCTTGTGTCAAAAAACCCCAATAAGGTCAAAGCTAAATTACAATATAACGACCATAGACATTACTAAAATATAAGCCAGATTCTGAACTTACATAATGATGAGGAAAGCTTTTTCATACTGATGCTATCAGCTTCATTCAAATTTGCTAATGACTAAGTGAATACACAGGAAAACTACATTTATGGCATTCTGTTAGCCTGATTTTTTTTTGTCGGTCATTTGACTGTCAGAAAGTGGATATCTGTATTATAACCCAAGAATATATAAAAATGTAAGCCAAGAATAATCATCTTAGTTTGTCAGGGTTCAACATCTTGAATTCTGAGTTTTCATTGGGAAGGAGGATGTAGAAACAAACCCAGTAGAAAGGTCATATATCCTGTCTCAGATTTTGTTGCTCAGTATTGGAATAGGTGGGACTATTTGCATGGGTCCTGTATCAGTTCCATTAGACCATCTAAGGATAGTTAAGAGTCTGTGGACTTAACTTCTCTCAACTGGTCACTAATACCTGAGAGAGTCAGGAACACTGGCGCAGTCCCAAGAAAAGCCAGGCAGACTTTTCCTGTGGTTGCTGCATTGCTAAATAAGTACTTCTGTCATTCCAAGTGTCATGCAACAGGTCTGAATCTTCCCAAGTCAAAACACTGCATCTGTGTCTTTCAACTCATTTTTTTTTATAATTTATAGACTATCCCATGTGTTAGAAAAAGAAAGATTGGGTTACAGTAGAAATATCAAGTAGATGAAGATGTGTGTCTTGAAAGTGAAAATCAGGGTAAAATAATTGTTGGGGTTCTGTTTTGTTTGGTGGGTAAGTTTGTTTGGGTTTTTGTTAAGGAGTACATATTAAATTAAATCAGCAAAGCTTTTTCCAGAGTCAAGTAGTACAAACCCCAAAATCATTTGAATAAGCACAGTGGAAAGTGCAATTGTACCTTGGGACTCTTTTGTAAGAATAGCTTTGAAACAAACTTTTGTCCACCAAAGATTTCTAAGTCTTGCTATAGGAATGAAAAGATAAAGGCAGGTCTGGGGAGAACCTTGAATTCTTCTACTCCAAATGCACAAATTTCTGACATTTTTAGTGAATCTTGGTTTGTTGATGGCAGAGTGATGGCACTGATATTTAATGTAGCTGACCTCGTATCTAAGACAAAGCACTGGTACATGCACAACAGTAAGTAATAAGCAAAGAAAACGAAGAACATTATTTTCTTGTCTATATGAAATGCATTAAGATATTCCAGAAAAATACAGGCTGCGCAGCAGAGTTTAATGTGATTAAGGTAGTTTTACATTTGTTGTGCAGGGCTTCAACAAGAAAATTAATATCTTTCCTCCCAAGTATCTTTTGACAGGTAATACTGGGGCTATTACCTGTCAACATATTGGATCAAAAATAAGTGACAATAAGACATCTTCACTAATATGAGTAGAAAAGTCATCAATACATTCATTTAACAATTTTGACAGGTTGTATCAATATACTCCCAAGAGCAGCTGTACTCTATTGTATTTAGACAAAATGTAATTGATCTGTGCATAAAAGCTGCACTGATGTTTAGTATTGGGCAGCACAGGTATTTTTAAACATAGGGAATTATAAGGGTTTTTTTTCCAGCAACTAGAAAAATATGTGTATCTTTATCTGGTAAGAAGTAAGTTAACATCTCTCCCAGCAGGCACATTAGCATATAGAATGTGTGCTGCAATGGCATTCTTCCATACTGAGTTGTATTTTGTTACTAAAGAAGAATTAAATGTGCAGTTTTGTCATTGTTCATTCCCTAATTTTAATGGCAAACCAGTAATTTCTGTGTCAATGATGTACTCTCACAGTTTTATTTCACTTCTTTAGTGCTCAGCATGCTAAGATATGAGTCAGAAGAAGAATGAATGAGAGAGCTGGGGGAAAAAAACCCAAACAAACAAAAACCAAACAACCAAAACCCAGAAAAATCCAAAGTCAACTAGACCATGCATTCACCAGATTTACAAAAATAAAAATAAAAATGTGTAGGTTTGTACTGGGGCTTTTTCACTGTAACAGAAAGCAATGGCCACAGTCCCAAGAATTTCTACACCATTTTAGGAGCTGAAGTCACCAGTTGCCATGTCAGAATTGTAAAACTCTAACCATATAGTGATTCATTATCGAAGGATTCTCAGAAGTGCAGGGGCAGGGTCATGCTTAATACATGTAAGAATTGGATCCTAGTTGTATACCAGCGAAGACTGCACACAAATAAAGCTTAAAGTTTATTTTTCTAGTCATGTTACAGGTAGAAGCACTGTGCCTCGGCTAAAACTCAGACTGTTATGTCACCCAGCAAAATAGCTGTGGAAATGCTGTAATTTGAGCAGGGTTAATTTTGTGTGAAAAGAAATGCTGTAACACCACTACATAGGCTGAAAGTAGTTTTGGCATGCCATGTCTGGTTGTTTCAGCTTATACGCGTTTGCAGTTGAGGACATACAGAATGAATGCCCCATGTGAAAAGATGTTGCTAAATTACAGATAATCTGGAAGAGAACAGTGATCAGATGTTGGAGAAGTGATGTATGGGGAAAGACAGAAAGAATTGTATTTGGTTTATATATAAAGAGAGCAAAGGAAAATGTAACAGTCTTCAAGATGTGAAAGGCTGTTAAAAATTTCATGGCAATCAACTATTTTCCCCGCCTGTGGGGCTCTAGGAGGAAAAAATAAACTTTGCAGCAAAGCTGATTAACGTTAAACTGTTAAAGAACTTCCAAAATACAATGTCATGAATGGAGTAAACTCCATAGGATATTTTGTGGTGTCTCTTCCACTGTAAGCTCTCAAGAACTGTTTATACCAGAATTTTACCTGGAATGATGTGGCAATACCTGGTACTGCCACAGGTATTTTTCAAGGCATGCATCCAGTTTTTTATGTTGTGGTTCTCTGCCCATAAAATAAGCGATTTCTGTTAGCTGTTCCTTTTCCCTGAGGCAGGTGTATAGCAAGTGGTATAGTCAAAACTATATTGTAACATTAATTTGACCTTATTTGCTTAGTTCATTTGCTTTGTACTTGGGGTAAGACATACATTACTCCCTCATATAATTCTCTTAGTACAGACAGATGGAATATGCCATATTTAAAGACTGGTCACTGACATTTTGAGTTAGAAGTTTTCCTTGCAAAATCAAAAATTCTGTACTTCTTTTTTTTTTAAATGCAATGACTAGTTCATTTTTAGTTTAGCATTCCAACTTATTACTTCAGTGCGGGGAGTTCTTTCAATGCATTTCAGGCTTGAAAAAGTCACTAAACAAATTCAGTACTGTTTATTGAAAGTAACCCCACATTTCCTTGTTTAGCAGATCCTAGTGAAAGACTCTTGACCACTTCTCCTTTACGGTGAAAAATACATCTGGAAAATTCAAGTTCTTCAGACAGGTGTCTCTGAAAGAGAATATTATGATTTACATTTTCCATCAGTTACAAAGCTGGATACAGCTGGCTACTGAAAGGCACATGTTGGTAATAGGTCTTTCTGGTTAATATCACATTTCAAGAATTTTATCCATGTATTAAAGTAGCAATAGAAAGCTTACTGTCACTCAAAGTTCCATTCAAAAATCAAAATCCAAACTGAAACCTCTAAAGTTCCCCAGAATGTTCACCAGTGTACCATTTCTCTTTTTCATGTGATTTCATCCATTCACTTCTGGATTTCTGGACAACCAATACCATAAGAGTAATAGAATTTTTTTCTGATGTTTCACTCTTGATTCCTCCAGCCCCTGCCCCCTTCCCTCCCCCCCCCCCCCCCCCCACTTTCTTACATAATATTCGTATCAACTAAGAGATAACTCTCTTGTATGGACAATACAAAATCTTCATTAGAGCACTTGAAAGTAATCTAAATTCTTCAGTGTGTTCTTCATACTGCAATGCAATATCTTGTTCAGTGAAAGGATTATTCAGGCTGTACACAGTGATTGGCCCTGAGTACAAGAAGAGAATGAAGAAAAAAGTAGTCAGCCCATTCACTTTTCCCCTGGGTTGCATTTGTAGAAACTTTTTCAAGTCCTTTCTGGAAAATCCTGCTGTACTTAACTATTTGACTGACTTATCCTTCAAAATGAATTCACTAAGATTCGTCTTTCCCTGCTGTTAGGAAGAGTTCAAAAAGGGTATTTCACATTGATGTCAGCAATATAGTTTTGAAATGTTCTTGGCTGTTATATATGAAGATGAAAGACAAGGTAGAGAACACATTTCAAATATGCCCAAAATTCCATTTAATATTGGTTTCCTTTTGTTTTAATAACCGTACCACACTCTGTTATAAGGACCAGAATGGAAAAAGTTTGGGGGTTATCTTTTTAATTATCAATTCTCTTTCATTATTAACTGTTAGCCTATTAATGATACACCAGAAATTTCAGAAAGTGTGTAATAAGGATCAATTTACAGACTTACTAGAGTACTAAAGGTTGTTATTAAATGATTAGTCTAAAGTTCATTTGTCTCCAAATCCTGCTTGGAACTTCTTGTTCAAGGCTACTGTACTTAAAACCTTAGAAATATATTGTGCTGCAGAAGGGCTTATTTTCTACCTAGTTTTCAAACTCCAAATACTCAGTTCAGATGAGCTTCAACAGTCATAGAATCATTGAATCATTTAGGTTGGAAAAGACTCTTTAGATCATCTAGCCTAACCGCTAACCTATTACTGCCAAGTCCACCATAAACCATGTCCCTGTGCACTATGTCTACATGTCCTTTTAAGTACTTCAAGGGATGGTGATACAACCACCTCCCTGGGCAGCCTGTTCCAGTGCTTGACAACCCTTTCAGTGAAGAATTTTTTTCCTAATACCCAGTCTAAACCTCTCCTGGTGCAACTTGAAGCCATTTCCTCTTATCCTATCACTTGTTACCTAGCAAAAGAGACTGACACCCACATCGCTACAACCTGCGTTCAGGTAGTTGTAGAGGAGATAAGGTCTCCCCTCAGCCTCCCTTTCTCCAGGCTAAACAGCAATGCCTTTGCCTTTACGTAGGCACAGGTACATATCTATTATAAATCATTAGAGACCAGTGGGCACAAATGTTCTTTTTTCTATAGTAAAAGATTGATCCAAAGAATCAAAATTTTCAGAAGTGGTTAGTTGTTTTGGGAATACATTTGGTGAGACTTAGAAGGGTCTGTCTGTCTGGGGCTTGGTGCTCAGTTTTTTTCAGAACTTAGAAGCCTATTAAATTCTGTGCCTCTCTGAAAGCAAAATTAAAATTTTAAACTGTTCTATTTGTAGCTTTATTTCTGAATAGGAGTTTATATTTTTAATCTGTCATTTATAGTTAGACCAAAGAGAATGAGTGACACTTAAACTAATCTTGATCAAATAAGTCCTAAAAAATGTGGGTTTGTATTCTGATTTTTTTAAAAAAAATCTTTGCAGGATCGTCTCAGATACTAGTGTCAGTGCCTACAATCTGTAGACTGAAATCAGCATAATCTTTAAGTGGCAATTGTGCATTGTTGCAAAAAACAAAATGTCTTCAGAGTAGCAACTGCTTGGAGGCAGAACAATAGATGGAATGTCTGAGGCACTAAACTAGCCTGATAGGGTTTGAGGCAGTTTCCATCACCAACAACTGGCACAACCTTTTTTTATTTCATAATTATTATTCCACATCATTGTAGAGATTTTTGAAGGGAGACCATCTGAAAATGTTAGAAAATTTTGTCTGCAAAAGACTTTTATTATTAAGAAAGCCAGAGCAAGAAGTTTGTTACGTACTGCTGTTATTTCCTATTCCAGATTGATCATAATTCATATGCTGTTCTTACAGCAAGGAATGCACTACATGAATCTGCCTCTTACTAATTTGCTGTCTCTTTCCTGGTCTGCGTTTTGTCCTTATAATCTCAGATGGCCTGTAACAGCTGGCTCATGTGTTAAAAATCACCCAAAGGGTCTTTTCAGCCTGAATGATGTAACTTTATACTGGAAAATTATTTCTCTAGCCTTGAATGTCAGGAATCTTTGTATTCATATGTTCATATGGAGAAACACTTCCTTCATCTCTGTTGATGCATGGCAGTGCTGTCTCTAGTGTCTGTGACTTGTTGAACTGTGAATACCTACATATATTGTTAGGAACTCTGTAGCTACTTGAACCCCTCAAGTCTGAAATGGTCTCAAGTTTCTAATTTTTAATGGAAAAGAAAGCATTTGCATTTCCTTACAGCTTTACTTTCAGTGAATGCTTGTACTTCCACGAAGAGCAAGGATTTGCATTGTCTGAGTGGAAGAAATACAGAGAAAGAAAATGTGTGTATGTTTGACAGGCAGGTTGAGAGAATGTGTCTATCATTAGTCATGTCTTCTAGCTATGTCTACTATATGGTATTTAAAAGACTTCATCCTACATTTAGTATTCCTCGGAGAGCTGCTCTGATCTCAGATGTAGTGGTTTTGGCAGTATGCAATGTAGTATCATGAGAAAGTGAAAGCAGTAGTAAAACGTATGCTTGTCATTACTTGTAATTGAATTTATTTAAAAAAAAACCAAAAACAAACGTTCTTTGAAATCACCAGTGAGTGTTTTTGTGTTCATGTGTCTGTTTCGTTCATCTTGCCATCTTTAGTGACAGGCAAGAGAACATTAGAGAATTATTGGTGAAAGGTGTTTTCTGTAACCGCGAACAGTTAGTGACACAGAAAAGCTCTCACTGAGTGAAGGTGAATATAGTCTGCAGAGGAAAAAAATCAACCCTTGGAACTGGGAGCTGGGTGGATAAAAGGAAGGTGAGGGGGACTGAAATTCACCAAAGGTATATTACAAACTAACTCTGAAAACAAATAAACCTTGTAATTCTATTTCTGAAGGAGGTCACCTTATCATTACCATACCTTACCATGTTGAAGTTGTCTGTTTTCCAAAAAATGTACAGAAGTGAGGAAAAAATTGCCCATACTACAGGGAAATAAAAAAGAGCTAAAAGCACGAAAACATTTGGCAAATAATTTCAAAATTGTCTTGTTGACATTTAGTGTTAAATTATGGATGACTCAAGTAGTTTATGATTTTAATTTTTCCTGAAAAAATATTAATATGTAACTTCTGAAAAATAAACTTACTTTAAGTCCTGAAAGCTGGGATCTTAAAATGGGACAAAACATTTAACAAAAACTCTGTCTCAGGAAATAGTGTCTTAACAATGGACTTACATTATTTGATTCTCTGCTGCTGCTGAGGTCCAATAGAAAACATCGTTCTGATCTCTCACAAAGATAAATTGGATTCTAAATTGTTAGGAGTATTGGGAATGTAAGGTTTATGATCACAGAGCAGAAGAGTGTAGGAGCAGGTAAGGGCTCATCTCTGAAGAAGACCTCTTGTTCTGAGAAAAATCAGGAGGCAAAAGAAGTAAAAGATGTCAGCTTACGTTTCATGTACTCTTCCAGAGGGTCAAATCCACATCAATTCGAAATCAGGTTTTCTTTCTAAAAATTTTATATTTCTTTTCATCTATTTCCACTTTCAAATAATATATACACTGCTCTACAGACCGTTTAAATCTTTGAACAGTTAGTGTCTGCTTCCAGCATCAGTCCTCTGCATCAGCTAGCTCTCACAGAAAGTATTTTTAAAAATATATAAATTATTGGAGTTTATGTTAGATAAACTTAATAAATGGAAAAAAAATAAACCTCCTAAAATATTCACCTACAAGAGTAGGCACATAATTTTCTCCCAGATTGACTGAAAAGGAACAATTTGCTACAGGCTTCTAAATCTGAGTACATGCTTAACATTAGATTGCTATACAAAATGAAAATAAAAAAGTATTTTCTGTTCTTTGCAAAGATGGTGGTTATTATGTTCTTAATTTCCATTTAATGTTTTTGTTAAATATTTATTTATCTCTATTACATTTGGAATTGGATTTTATGAAGTGTTTCTAGTGAGAAAACTGGTTAATTTTTTAGGCATGCTTTCTGGAAGCTGACACTGCTTCTATGAGTGTACAATTTACATTTGGGAACTGCAGCGTAAAGAGGACTACACATTTAGGCATGCAAAAGCATTACCAGACATTTATTTTTTGTATTCATTTTATTAAAAGTACATAGAGTTTTCTACCATTTTTAATGGTTTTCTGAAAACAATAATCATTCAAACCCAACACGTTTTGTCAGCTATTTATACTAAACCTGTAGTTGCTAAGATTACAAACAACAGCTATTGTGTATCAACATTCTCCATGAAAAAAATTATGTCATTCTGTGGGAATTAATAAATAATAAACCACAACTTGCCTAAAATACAGCTAACCAATATAGACACAAGCTACACTGTGTCTATATCAATGATAAAGTGAAATTAAATCTATTATATTATATTGAAATAACTCAGTTGTAAATTTATATTTTAGTCTGATTTGCAGAAGACCAGAAGGGCTTCTTTTAGTATTAAGAATCTTGCAAGTGAATCATTGATATTCATGAAGTACCTGCAATAGTTACTCTTCCACTATCTCAGTAAATGGCACAGGGAACTATTTACTTAATTACTCTTAATAAGAGTATTTTATAGACTGTTAATCCCATTTTAAAGACTGTATTATCAATAAACATTTTTAGTTTCTTTGTTCCAATACATTATCTATAAATTATCAATTCCTGTAAAAAATTGTTCCATTTTTTTTGCCTCTAGTTAATGTTAATCACTTGCTTCAGCAGTTAGAATTTTTTCTCATCTTTATCTAGATTACTTGTTCTCAGACTGTGTTTTGTGAACCATTAGTGATCTGTGACCTGTGAGCCTCAAAATAAAATGATCTGGAAGCAAAAGCTGTTCGGGACTGGGGAGTATGAAAGCATACTAAGTTTTTTTCAATAAGTACTGTGCAGCCTAAGAAACCTAGAGAACACATGAATTTCAAAGATGCATATCTTAATTTTCTATTTTGGGGGAATCATCAGTTTTCCTCTTGGATTAGCATAATAATTCACATATTTGTGGGAAATACTGTGCTTTAATCAGCTTTTGTGTTTCTCACAGTTTGTGTATTCTCACTGAATTTGTTATGAGTCTGGCTTAAAGTCATTAATGAAGACATTAAACAAATGCAGTGTATTATTACTGGATTCAGAGTACACCTCTTTTCTGTACTGTATGCAAGGCTAACTGATAAGAATGTATTGTTATAAATAGAATGGAGATGGTCTTGGTTTCACCAGTCACTGAAAGGCAAATATTTTCAGTTTTTAACTCACATACTACTTTCTACCATGTTTTCTGATTGTTTTAGGCATTCAAGTTTTCTTTTTTCATATTAGCTTTCATCATAAATACCATTTCCAACTGAAACAAATTATTGAGCCTCAGCAATGATGATAAACATATGGTACTATTATGCATCATTTTATACAGTACTATTTCAGCTCAATATTCTAAAATATCGTGAGTTTAAATGGAGATTTCTGTGAAACAAATGTCCTGTGTCTTTTAAAATGTGATGAATGAACTCTTTCAAACCATGTTTTTTAAATGCCTGTGACCACAGCTTTGTTATATGCTTCGTAACACTGATCTGAGAAAAAAAAAAGTGTGTTTTCTCACAGTTCTTAGTTGTTGATCTGTGTGCTAAAATTGTTTCTTAAAAACTTCAGGTTTTTACTGAGATATTTGTATATATACTAAATATTAACATCTCAACAACAGTTTATATGTTTTTGGACTAAACATAGGAAGTGGGTGAAATATGGCAATTATTCAAAAAATTGTCTGTCTACCTTTACTGGACTAATACTGTTCTTAAATTCTGAACTGTGAAAGATGAATTACTGAAGATACAGGTCATATCTAGCTATAATAAATTGTTTATCTATAATTACTAGTATTTCTTCATCATCTGCCCCACAGAATTCACAAATACCCATTATGGAAGAAGATACTTAAGGGCTACTACCAGAAGAGCAGTTCTTGTGGGTGACAAAACAAATTTCTTCTGTTAGTTCCTTAGCAGTTGTTGAACATTCTATCTCCACACACTTTAAAAACCTGCAGTGATATACACTCCGTTATGTACTAAATGTCAGTTTGAAATGTCTTAAATAATTACCTCTTTTTCACTACAGGTGAAGTGTGATCAGTACTGGCCGAGCAGAGGCACAGAAACTTACGGACTAATCCAAGTGACGCTTTTAGACACTGTTGAATTGGCAACCTACTGCGTTCGTACGTTTGCACTTTACAAGGTATGTATACTTCTATATACTTACAATGTACTTTTAAAATTTAAATGTAGGCAACTTCTGTCTTTTCCTTTTTCTTCCCCTCCCCTTTCCCCTCCCCTTCCCCTCCCCATTCCTCTTCCCTTTCCCCTTCCATTTCCCCTTCCCTTTCTTTTCCCCTTCCCTTCCTTCCTCCCTTCCTTCCTTCCTTCCTCCCTCCCTTCCTCCCTTCCTTCCTTCCTTCCTCCCTCCCTTCCTTCCTTCCTTCCTTTCATCCCATCACTCTCTCCTTCTTTCCTCCCTGCCCTCCTTCTTTCTTTTGCTTCCTGCCTTCCCTGTCTTTCTCCCTTATTTCCTGACTCCCTTTCTTCCCTTTCCCTCCTTCCACTTTTCTCCCTCATTTCCCTCTAGCAGCACTGAACAATGAGACTTTTTGCTCCAGTCTATAGAGTATTTTTTTCTTACAGCATGGAGTTTTCTAAGTTAACACAGAGCTCTCACTACGAAAAACCGTTTAACAATGGAATACTAACTAAAGCTCTGGTACTTATGGCGATGTGTTACTGTTAAAGTTCTTAACATTGTTGGAATCCTGCAATACAGAATATAAAAAAATTTCCCTCCGTAGCATGAGTTCTGTTTCTCTGTGAACCCAAATGCAATTTAAATACACTTTGCTGGAATATATGCTTCTGCAGTTGTTTCATTTTAAAATGCCAGTATTGCATCCAGTGGCAGTTTTGTCATGACTTTTTTTTAAATTTCATAGAATGGTTCAAGTGAGAAAAGGGAAGTGAGGCAATTCCAGTTCACTGCCTGGCCTGACCATGGTGTCCCAGAACACCCAACGCCATTCTTAGCTTTCCTGCGACGAGTCAAGACCTGCAACCCACCTGATGCTGGACCTATGGTTGTACATTGCAGGTAAGCCCAGAATTCCTTTCAAAGCATCTTAAGTCAAGATTTCTGCTTTCTATTTTGTTGCAGACAAAAACATTTTCTTTCAAAGAGATGTCTGAGTCTGCCAAAGTAAAAAGATGGTTGCAATGCAAACTGGGGACCTTACTATGGCACTGCCAACTTGGGTGGGCCAGAATTACTTTTTTGGTCTGTGCAAGAAAAATTACTTTTAGAATATCTGAAGATCTACAGGGAGAATGTCTGCAGGGAGAGTACATATGTATCTATGGCACTATGAAGGTGGCATTAAAAAGAAAAAGGATAGTGTTAAGAACCTGAATATCAAAGAAAGTGTGTTTTGAGCAATGAAAGAGCTTTTGAAATTATTACTTTTTTTGTGTGTGAAAGTCAAGAACATGAAAATTAAGAAAGATAAATGGCAAATTTTATTGAAAATAGGTAGAAACTTTAATCTTTATTTGAGGTTAAACCCTCAGTTTAGGACTGCGAGGAGCTGGAACTGCAAAGGTTACCTGGGAACAGGCTGAGCTCAGTTCCAGGGAAATGAGGGCTCCATGCTGTTTGCAAGGTAGCAAACCTCTTTAGGCATTATAAGGTATGAATTAACAAATTCTGAAATGAAAAACATCAGCTCCTTTGAAAGTTCTGGGAGTAAGGAAGATGAAGAGAAAGAGACAGGGATTCTTTGGAAGTATTTGTCAAGACCAGATCTTTTAGAAAGCCTTAAAATAACACAGTCATCAGAATGTATATGCTAATCCTGATAGAAGTAAGCTGTGAGATGGGCCCTCCTCGTTCCAGGTCTGTGTTGGTATAGCTTACGTAGTTTACTGTCCTGCCCCTTTCAGAGTGAATTCCTAAGGTCACAAATTTTTGTGAACTTCATTTTGGGATACCTTCAATTAGTAAGGCTGAGACCTACTACTCCTTGTTCACTGAAGCTTAAAATGGTCTGCACATTTGAAAACCAGTCTTTTTGTCATCCAAAAACTGGGGAATAGGAATTACAAGGATTACAGCGTACCAACTACCTCTAGTTCTGGCTTCTTACATATTAATAAGGCAGCCATAGATGATGGTTATTTGAACATTTTCAAAGTGATTAAAAGAGCCTCTTGTAAATAAGACAGGAAAATAAAGTCAACAGGAAAACAAAATAAGCAGGACTTCAATGTCGAAAAGCACAAACTGTTTAGAAAGACCGAAGAGTATGGAAGATAGTTATTTACTGCTGATTGAAATGCCAGGTTTAGGAATGTGGAATAAATATAAATAATAATACAAATCTGTTTATATAGTTTGCTGAGTATTTCCTGAAAGAAGCAAAATCTTTTTGTACCTGTGTTTACAGGATCTTAAAATATTTTGAATATTGGCTGGAAGTGTGGATTGCCTCAGCTATAATTTTGACAGCTTGATCCATAAAAAGCGTCCCTCCAAAGATGCTCAGCAGTAAAGATGCTATGCTCTAAATCAAAACCAAAACTAATAGAAGAAATGAATCCTCCCACTCTGGGAAGGCTGTTAAGTTAGTACAATTACCTAAATTCTCTCAGTGCAAAAATAGATGAATTAAACCAGTTATTAAGAGTCGTGCAGCAAGTCATTGGAAAAGATGAAATAAAATACAGAGCTTATTGTCACTCAGTGGTATTGATGAAATGCAAGGTTATTATTGTCTCTGTCATTGGTTACACATGCAAATTTCAGTGAAAGTGGTGATCAGGTTGTGTAGTATGATTTGCTGCCTGCTTAGGGACTGTTTTTCCCAATTTCTTATTTATCAATACTCTACAATATGCATATCCTGGTGGTAAATGTGTTGAAGCTCTTTGCCTTAGGTGTAGCTTCTCAAGACATTAAGATTGTAGGCATTTCATATGAACTGTTTTCTACAATGTGGGCTTCTACATATTCTATTATTTTAGCAAACCTTTTAAATCCCACTCCCAAAAATTTGTATATGAGCAGAACAAGTAATGAACCCAGATTTCGTCGAAATTTACAGATTTATGTCTATGTATTTAAAAATTTTATGTGGCTGAGCATGTAGCAGGAAGTGTTGTGGACAGCCCAAAGTTTGAGTGTACTCATTAACTCATCAGTGTTAGTGTGATATCTAAGTGATAGACCAACAAGAATAAGTTACTAAAGTCTTTGTTACAGCAGTAATGTTAATGTGGATGTCTCTTTTCAGGCGTATTGTAGCAACATTATATTTTGAGATTTGCATTGGCTTATTATTTTGAATTTGACATTACTGAATTAGAGGAACAATGACAGAACATCAGCACAATTTTTTTTAGGCTAAAAGATATATCTTTCATTCGGCAGCATGAAAAACTTCCACATTTAGTTTGAAATTAAAGTACTGGACATGCCTAAATGTGTCATTTCAAGCTCAGGAGAAAAAAAAAAAACACCCAAACCATTTTATTTTTGAACTAGAAAAGTAAGCAAGTTTTCTATTTATCTATTTTATCTTACAACCTGCTTTCAGATTTTTCTTTCCTCTCTTCTCTGTTGCTCACTTTCTAAATTCCTCCATTCCACTCTCTCCTTTCCTTCTCATCCTCAGTCATTTCATTTTTTCCAATATTTTTCTCTCCAGTGTCTGGGCTACCCTTTATTCTGTGGGCTGCTAATTATATTTGATTTCTGTCCATCAACTCCACTATTTTCTCAAACTCCTTTCACTGTTTTTTACTATACTGCTGAACCATTTCAATACAAAATATGTTCTTACATGTCTTGGTATGTTCTGTGAAGAAAGATTGCCATCCAATGGTAGCATTCTTCTGCCAGCTTTTGTCTTGCATCATCTTCCACTGTCTTCTGGTAGTCATCCTTTTCCATGGAGATATTTTATCTGCCCTTGAAAAACTTCTTGCTTTCCTTTCTTTCTTTGCTGGCTCCTAGTCTGCCTCTGCAACCTTTTTAAAAAGTCCTTTTTTTCCTTCTTCTGTATCTTATCTATCTCTGTCTCCCATGTTGTGTTCAGGACTCCCTAAGTCTCTTTGTTAAAGCTTATGTACTGCCATCATTTAGATATTAAAAGTACTTCAAACTTTCTCCACTAGAACAAAACGGTATGATACAAGACCATGTCCGGTATCCTTTGCCTATGGTAGGCAGTGCTTTCCCATGATATCCCACTGAAGGAATAATGTGAGTTTACTCCCCGGTGGGAACATGGGATTCATAATGGGCAGTGTAAGACATCTGAGATAGCACTGGTGCTTTCTTTTATATTTCTTCCAGTACCTAACAACCTGTCAGAGCTCAGGAAATTAAAATAATGACATGTTATAGAAGTAAAATATACAAGAAGGACTACTTTTCAAAATCTGTTTGGTAAAAAGAAAGAGTAGATATGAAAAAGCTGTGGAAGAAGCATTTTTTTTCTGCAAAGCTTTTAACCGATAAAAAAATGAAAAGCAAAGCTAGTGGGCAACTAAGTACAGGGAGAAGCTGTTTGTCTATATTTCTGTGGATTTAGCTCAGAGTTTCTTACTGCTCAAAAGTTATCTCCTTTTCACTTTTGATTCCAGTAAACACCCTGTAAAAACAACAGGAGCCTGCCTGAGAGAAGAACCAGCTATCTGCGTTTTGATCCTTAGAAAGCAACGCCCTAATTTATTCTGTATTTATAAATAGACATTGTAGGTTTAGCCCAAGCTTTTCCTTACTGCATTCTCCACATTTGCCTTAATAGTGACCAACAGTTATCTTTCAGTCCACTTCATGTTAAGAGATTCAGTTTTTTCCAATTTGCTTGGTAGTTTTGCGATATGGCTATATATCCTATAGAGAATCAAGGTGGTTAGAGATTCAGTTCATGAGTGTGGCCCCAGAGCAGTTTGTATCAAAGCCTCAGTAGCTGATAACCTAGTTTAATATTCTGTTCCTAGGAAATCGTGTTGAATGTGTGAATAATTATTTTAATAACGTACAGTGTGCTTAGTGGGAAAAAGTGTGAGGTGAAAACACATGACAGCTGAATAACTCACCCTGTAAATATTTGAATGCATTCTATTCATGTAATAGTGACCAGAAAAAATATGCATAGTCTTAACTGGTGAAATTAACTGTGATGTAAGTATTACCATTCAAAACTACCATTCTGATAAATGCATGTCAAACAAATGCAAGTATAAGACTTTATAACAAATTTTGTTTGATGAAACCAAAGAAAAATACATAATTATTTGTTCAGAATTTATGATAATATTAGTAATTATTTGTTACTAATGTCCATGCAACAGACATATTTGCATGTCATTTACACATCTACTTTTGATTATTAAGTTTTGTTGCCTGTGCAGTATTGAATTTCAATCTAATATAGAAGTTAAAAACGTGTTGAGAAATGTCATATATACATTTTACTAGTCAAAGCTTTTACTTGTGCAGAAAAGTTGGCAGATTTTTAATCTGAAAAGGAAGTTGAAGTATAATTAAAGCTATGTAATTTTAAGATGAAAACATGGATCATTGCTGAAAGGATTGTGAAGCATTAAAGGGAACGTCAAGACCAAAACTAAATGCAGATTTTTTTATTTTTTTTTTTTAATGTATGTAACCCGATATTCTGGTAGGATTACCTGTATGAAAATGGTGTACTTGTAAAAATATAAATTCATAATGCCATTGCACTCTTTTTCCAGGACAAAAAATCTGTATTTTTCTGTCTATATCCACCAGGAAAGATAGTTAAGCAATGCCCAAATCAAGATAAAGTTAAATTTAGGAACATATTTGTCATAAACTGCCATGTTCCGTGATCCTTGCTTAAGTTACATTCTCCCAAAGACAGGAGTATCAGTCTTTTCAGTGTGAGATTTGATGGAGGAAAGCAGCTGAATCAAAGGGAAAGGTGGATGCAAAAATAAAAAAAGAATAACACAAAAGAAATGTAACAATCCCATCCTGTTTGTAGATACTTTTTGTGATGTCTGTTCAAATCTTGACTTGGCTTGTTTAGAATACCTTGTGTGAAGACTTTTCTGTGTTCATTGAAATACTTCATGCAGGTAGATGCTTTTTCATTTACAGACTGTTGTATTTTAAATCCGTATTCTTTCAGTACCCTTGCACAGAACTTGAGTACTATCACAATCCAACCAGTATCTCTGCATGACTTGCCCTAATTTGCAGAGCTGATGTAGGAAAAAAAAGGTTTCTTTAATGAGAGTATGCAGGCTTAAACCCTAGGATTCTGCATCTGTGGGGCTGTAATGTGTGGTCTAATGATAGTGGGGAAAGCATACATTTTTGTTTGAAGTTGGATTAGTGCAGGCAAACAGGTGCTAATCAGATCACAATAAAATAGCACCGGAGGATGTTTTTTTTCCACTGTTTTCAAAACATCACAGAAACTTTAGTAGTTAGTTCAGTAACACTACATAAAAGCTTAACATGTAAGTGCAATCCCATATGTTCGAATCTCTCTTTTTTGTACCATCACCAAGGGGCATATCTTCAAGATATTTTGTGAACAGTTTTGGCAGGTACGCTAATGCTGCTATTGCAAACAGAAAAACTGGGATGTTTGGAAGAATGTGACTGGTTTAAGTAAAACCATGTCTAAGTATACTAACATAACCCATTAGTACAGTAAAAACAAGCTAATTTTCAAAAAATAACAGAACGCAGTGTTATCTTCTATTTCTTAAAGTAGAATACTTACATAATTTTTATTCAGTGTTTCAGAATAAAAAATAAAATTTTAAAAACATACATACATACATACATACATACATACATACATACATACATATATATATATATTTTTTTATATATATATATAATGGCAGTGGTTTTCCAATCTATTGTTTTACTTCCCCTACATATCTTTTGAATCTCCCTACCACTTTTGCCATACGCCTCACAAGTACTCATTTTCTAATCCTGGCAGTAAGTAAGTTGCAGATGACTGTCTATGCTTTTTCATGCGGGGAAAAACAATAACCCCAGTACATATTGAGAAATCTCACAAAGAAGATTGAAAAATACTAAAAGCTCCCTCATTCCTTCCTCTCCCTACCCTGAGAAAAACTCAGGATCTATCTAACTTCCCTGGACAGCTGAAAGCTCTGAAGAGGAAAAGATAGTAAAGGCATTTTAGTATGACAAGTATTTTAATATCAGAAATATTCTAAACTTCCTCTGCTTTACCTACATGTCTTTATCCAACAGCTATTGGGTTGCTACTATATATTAGACAGTATTGTACATTATCCATATACAAAAACACTGTAACACTCTTTCCTATCCAGGTTGTAGATCACCATATAGCTCATTAAGACAACTTTTTTTTTCTCAAAGTTTCTCTTTGTTCACAAATAAAAAACAAAAGGGGACAGATAAGGTTGTTGTTGTTGTTAGATTCTCTTCTTAAATTAATGCATACTTGATGACCTTGCTTTAGGATGTTTAGTTCATCTTAATATAAGAACACAGCAATGAGTAAATGTCCATGTTTCCATGTTTTCCATTGAATTCCATTTGTACTGATTGTGTCAATTACTCTGACCGTGCAGTCAGAGTAACTGACTGGGCGGCATTTCATTTCTACACATAACATTCTTGTTGAGACTTACTTCATTTCTACATGTTCCTTACACAGAGTACACCAAAGCATGCAGATTTTTGATACCTTGGGAGCTTGATCTCTGTTTAAAGAAGTGAAACTCCTAATCTAGATATTTTTGAGCGGTTCTGTCTTCATGTAGTTGGAATTGTAGAATCTAGTGGAAAATGAGAAAAAGTCTAGGAGAAAGCTTGATAAATGCTACCTGGTAGAACCAAAGACTGATTTCTCACCAGCACACTGATTGACAAGTCATCAATACAGCAAGACTTTATTATATTTATAAATATGTGTTTAAATATATATGTGTGTGTGTGTGTACACATATATATATATATATATATAAAATCACTTGTGTAATAAGTGTCATCACTGAGAGACATGTCAGGACTCACCTTCATATTCTCACCATAAAATCTTTCAAGGCTGTGAAAATTTAGATTCCAAAAGCTTCATCAGTTGAAGACCCTGGCTGGTAAGATTTTTCACCTAATTGCTGTGCTATGCTCATGCAATTATACGAACAAAAAGTAGAGTCTCCATCTGTATGCTGACACAGCCAGTGATGGAAGTGTAATGCTGAACATTTTTTTTTCTCTGTTTCAAATTTGAGTGTCATTAGTTAGGGTCATCTTGATTGCAAAGATACCTTCTCCAACTGATCACTCTTTAACTTAAGTGGAGTCTGGTTCTTATTAGCGTAGGTCTCTAATTTGTTTCCTTAAATTTAGATGCTCACATGTGAAAACCTGGAATTATGAACATTATAAAGATTACCATATAGTACTTAATGTGACAGCGTGCAGGATCTTTAAAGATTGACTAAGTTGCCTTGGTATTAGTCTTTATAGGAAAATACTATGCTACATTATCTAGAAGTCCTCCATGTGGTGTCAAATACCACCAAACTGATGCTGATCCACTTTCTAGTTTCATCTTAAGTTAGAAAACAGCTATACACAGCAAACCAGCCTTTCCTAAAATCTGAACTGAAACTGCTGTGTGGACAGCGTCTGCTGCCATTCTTTATAAGCATAAAATTCACTGGAACTTAACTGGAATTATTAAAATTATAAAGCATACAAATAACAAATAATAGCAGTATTTCTTCATGCAGTTTCAAATAATGGAAAATAGCTATTTGTGGTCTTTTGATTAAATTAGGCCTGTGTATAGAGCCGTCTAGGGTTGGCACTGAGCCTGTGGTTCGGGAGATTACACCCCCACTGCTGTGACTCAGGGCTGGATTATCTTTTGAAATCCTAAAAAACTGCCATGACTGTACAACGCAAGATTTTGTTTCTGGTAGAAGTCAGAAATCTGTAAAAGAACATAGTGGTCTGTCTAGGCTGGTATCCTGTCTCTGACAATGGCAGATGTCAAAACTTTCAGGGGAAAGTATAAAACACCAATGTCAAGAATATTTCGGTAAAGTTTCCTTGCCAGCAGCAAGCAGTTATGACTAGTTTAGCCCTGTTTCATAAGGACTTCAATTATTTGCCCCCGTTATTCCTCTAACTAGCTGGAGAAGCTGGTGGATACTTTATTGTTCATATTCAGGATTGTACACACATTTTAAAGAACAAAACCAAACAGCCTTATCTTTGACTTTTTTCCTTGTCTAAGTATTAATTTCTGACAAGTCGTTTCAGATATTGTGTTAGAAGGTATCAATTTACTGTTATTTTGGAGATGTGTCTCTTCATTTCACTAAATATCTTTAGATAAAGGGAGAAAAAAGAATATTCTTTAATGCTGTTTCTTATTTTACATGTCTACAACTTCCCCTTGTCTTCATCCATCATAGAAAACGAGGGCAGCAAAATCCTAACCTGCTTCAGTACTTGTCCTGTGGAGGGAAGTGGCAGGAAATCTTCACATCCTTAGTCTTTTTGCTGGCCATCTCTGCTCCCTCGTTCGTGACGTACCCTTTTTTTGTAGCCTTTGCAACTAACTATTCCCCAGTCTTATTATTTTGATTATTTTTTTAATAAAGGTAAGGCAGCAAAAATATTTCCAGAATTACGCCATGTTTTCTTTCTAAACCGTTCAGGGAACATACTGAGACTTGACTTGGATTCGGCCGACAAATGGTTTCGGTTGAGGAGATCTCCTGGAGACTGATGACTTTTCACTGAGTGAAATAACCTGCCTCTTATTAAAATGTAATAATTTTCAGGAAGATTTTTTTTAACAGAAGCTGTGCCTTTTCCATGTGTTATCTCAAATTACAAATATATTAGCGCTGATAATTATTTCCATATATATATTATCATGTCCTACAAGGCCTGTAATTTCCTTTGACCTAAGCTGTAGTTTGATACATTATTTGATCAGTGCTCTTAGTGAGTCATTTTATCCATATGTATTTAGTTAATTGGTTATTTTTCTCCCCGCCCATGTTTATATATAATATACTCTATAAAGGAAAAGGAAATCTGACTGCTTGCAGCTGAGTCTAGTAAAAGAGCAATTAGGTTCTATCAGAGCCAGCAGCTGTCCATAATGAATTCTGAATTAAAATTATGAGTGAAGAAAAGAATCCAGCCATCTGCAGGAAATGTGAAAATATTTTTGTAACCCAATAGCTGAATTCTGGAAAGGGGTATCTCTGAGATTTCCCAGCTGTACCTACAGTAAATTCCGGAATATCCATGGACACACAGTATACTGGAACACATTGCATCAACTTGGCTACCCAGTGTATTTGGCTATCTTCAAACAGGCTGTATTTTTATCTAAAGTAATCAACATCAAAGCCTATTTAGTTTCTAGAAGTAAAAAGGAGCTTTAAAAATAGTCCTGTTACCTTTTTGTGGATGCTTTTCATTCAGTGTTCTGCCCTGAATATTAATCTTCATTTTTCATACTTTTATAGACTTCAGGGTCTCATCACTTATTTGTCAATGACTGCTGGTGTGGTGCCCTTTTTTTTTTTTTTTCCCCTCCTGAATTTTACAAATTGTTGAAAATTAATTGTTGAAAAATTACTGTAATACTACCCAAGTTCATTTTACAGCTACTTTGAAATTTCTACCTAAATTTAACTAAGATCTGACTAAGATTTTCATTATAACTTGTCCACAGTATTTGGTCATAAGTTCAAAATCCTGCAAAAAAGAGACACCAGTGTCCAACCTCTAAATGACAAATTAAGAAATGTAAAATGCTCAGTGTTATTAACTTCTCACTAACTGATTTTCTACTGCGTTACAGAGAACTCATGCTGGTATAAAGACTGCTAACATTAAAGAAAGGAAACATCAGACGTAGTACCAGTAACCAAGCTCTTCAGCTGTCGGTGGAGTATTGTCAGAGATATTGAAAAATGTATTTATTCATTTCACCACTTGGTCTAAGAAAACAGAGGCCTAGCATGAGCCTTGATAGGAGCTTCTCAGGGAAGCCGCATTTTTTTTCTTCTCTGTTTTCTGCTGTGTAACATCTCACTGCATTATTACTGTATTGCAACCGTTTCAGTTCAAACCAAATCTAAGATGGCAAGATCACGTTTTTCTCATCATCTGAATGAATATATGTCAGTTATCCATGGAAAAGGAAAAGGCATCTTGATATGGAGATCCAAAAGAATAAGACTGCTACTAAACTCCTGTCAGCTTCAAGCTTGAGGACTACTTTTTGGTTATTTCCATCTTTACAAAGTAGGAAAGAAAGAGAAGAAAAGGAATTTTTAGACAGTTAGAGCCTAGTTCATTTAGGGCTTTGAACTGTGATTGGTGCTGAAAAAAATAATGCCAGTGCAGACTGAGGAGACCTGGTACTACATCTTCTTCTTTGCTTTGTACTTGCCAGATTCAATACTGTCTGCAGATGACAATCTGGGACCTCACCACTGTTCTGTCAGTCTAAAACATAAATGTAATAAATGGAAAATGTTAGCATTCCAACTTTAAAAACAGGGATCCTGAGTGCAGTCAGTGTTAAGAAAAAGAAACAGTTGTTGACCACAATAGGTATACAAACACCTAGAATCAGGAAGGTGTCAGGAAGGAGTCTGAAACTAGGAAGCACCTTAGTGTTCAGCAAGTACTTTCAAGGTCATCCTGTTATCCAGTACTGCAGAACACATTTCTTCCTGACTTTTTTAATTCATTTTCAGATAGGATCAGTTCACCTTTCTATGTCCCACACAGATAGGGTAATAGCTCTTCTACATTTTCCACATGAAAATGTAATCAAAGCACAGAAATATGCAAAAGTACAAAACAATTCAAAACATTCCACTCTGAGAATGCAAAACAGGATGAAATATAAAGAAAGCAAGGAGTAGCTGTTAGGAGCAAGCAGCATAATTTTTGCTTATTGGCTTCTTTGTTGTGCTGTAATCTTAACTTTTATTTATTGATGACAAGATTGCAGTGTACTTCCTCTCATAAATTACCCAGAAGTATTATTTTCCGTATTTACTACAACTGTTCATGCATAGATCAGTCTTTAATTGAAGGTAACAAGTCACAGAAGATTGTGAGTTTTTTTAAATTAACCTTGAAATACAGTCTTTTCCTAAACTATTTCACTAAACTCTATTTCAGTAGCTTTTACATCTTTCTCTTTCTTTCTTTCTTTCTTTCTTTTTCTTTCTTTCTTTCTTTTTCTTTCTTTCTTTCTTTCTTTCTTTCTTTCTTTTTCTTTCTTTCTTTCTCTTTCCTTCTTGAGTTGAATGCATAATGACAAGAATGCTTTGCGAATGCATTGTACACTACAAAGGATGTAAAATATACGCTGAAATTCAACAAAACTCTCAAAGAAGATACTTTTAGGATAGTTACTATTTGATACTAAATACAGAATGCAGTACACTGAATATGTAACATTGCATATAGAAAAGTATAAAAATAAGGAGGATATCTGAGAACTGGATTGATTTTGAAATAAAAAATCACAGTAAGTCTTTGTGCACAGATAAAACAGTACAGTTTATTCTAATTTATTTTCTTTATATACCTGAGTAATTGAAGAAATCAGGTGATATAGTGATTCTCAGTGAGGTGTATATATAAAAATCTTCTGTGAAAAGCGGGATTATGGACAGTATGTATTGCTATATAAAATCAACAATCAACTCTGAAGGGAAACCAAGATAACACAAAGAAGTGGTAGGGTCAAAAAACTTTTTAGTTGTCATATTGTGCAATTTCTGCTATATTCCATCTCACAAGCAGAATAATAAGAGGTCTTTTTTTTCCACCAACAATTCATGATTTCAGGAAAGAAGGCAGAAGTACTTCTGTCCCTTTTAAGGAAGAAAAAGCAAGGATCCAAAATAGTCCTTTTCGATGGCATAGTTCCTAAAAGTGTCAGGTACCCCAAGGCAGAAGTGTTGATTGAAAGGAAGAGGTCTAGATGATCTGATTAGCAGACAGGGAAGTGGAATGCTTGTGTTTTAAGTATGTGGGACCATAAGACCAATTTTAGACAGCGTATGCAAGCTCCTCCTCCAGGACATGTCCAGAATATTATTTTCTTAGAGTGCCTATCCAAATTCCAGCAAAGTCTAATAAAAGTCTTTCTGTAGGAGAAGTTGTGTCTGTAACTTTTTGGTTAATAACCCTTAATAGATTCTTTCCTCCATGAATTTATTTTTGGCATTCATGGTATTTAGCAACAAGTTTCACAATTTAATTACATACTACATTAAAAACTACTTCCTGTTTGTTTTAAATTCTGTCTCATCATTTCATTTCATGATCCTGTTTCTTGTGTTACAAGCAAAAAGTTAATAGTCATTGCCTTTTCACCTCTTCCACATAACTCATTGGTTTGTGCCCTTCTTTCATATATCCCTTTCTCTTAAGTGTTGTTTACTTCAAGCTGAGATACCTAGTTTGATTAACCTCTCCTTCCTACATCATCATCCTCTTTTCAACCTTAGAATTTCTTTACCATTCTTGAGGTGGGCCACATGGCTTGTCATAATAGCAAATGCAAGGGCAGTATTTTGGCATGCAGAATGACTTCAAAATTCAAAGGAAAATTTACAGAATCCTTCGGTAAATAGTGGATTCACAGGGGAGTGCATGAATGAATCAGTATGAGAATGAATAAAGGTATCACACAAAATCCTTCAATTAGATCTACAGAAATCTTCTATATGTAATTGCAGTGCAAAAATGTAACTTTATGTAAATGACTGTCACATTTTTTAAAAGTGTGCTGAGAAGTTACCTGCGGATGTAATATTTGTAGTTTGATGTTGTTTTTCCTTCACTCCATTACTTTAATAAACTACTTATGTATCTTTTATTTTCACAGTGCAATATGGTACATCTTTCTCCACTGCTTACAAGTAAATTATTTCTAGTACTTGTGAGCTGTCAGTTAGTGGAGTTGCTTTTTACATTATGCACTTCCCCAATTACATTCCTGTATTGCTTTTAAGATATATATGAGTCCTTCTGCATTTCTATAAAGTTCTTGCTTAGGGCAGACCTGAATTTAAAGTGGTGAGAGGAACTGAACTGCTGTTGTGGAATGTCCTTGTTAGAGGTGTCCCTTAAAACATTTTTGATTTGTTTTATTGAGCGTTACTAGTGCTACATTTTTATTCTGCATGGAAAACTCAGCTTGTATTTTAGTAAACAATTATTCCCTGTCCATGAGATATTTTAGTTATATTTACTGGAGTTTTGATTCTATACGTTTCAATATTTGAGAGGTTTTTTTGTGTTCATGATACAATCTGTTAAAAGAGCTTCATGAGCTTGATCTCTCCAGAGCTGAACTGAGGATTAGACAAGTAGTTACACTTCTACAATTGCATATTACAAAAAATTTGACTTAAATCTGGGGCAGCTATGTTTGAAGAATTTATGGTAAGGGTAGAATCCTGAGAATGTGCAGATGGAATATGAAGAATTTCCTTTCAATAAAGCTCAGTAAAGGAAGAAAGTTCTAAAGCTGACTTTTGATTTGTAAGCTTCCTATACTTTTGCCCCCTATCTGTGAAAACTCTGGGGAGGTGTCACAGGAAAACTCACTTTAGAGTGAGCTTTATCTATTTGTAATGAATTCTTCTCATTTTCTGATTTTTTTCTTGTCTTGTTCTTTTTAAGAAGCTTTATATGACTTCAGCGACAAATATAGTTGCCTCCATGCATAGCACAGAGATGAAGAAAATGCAATGCCTAAAGTCTTTTGTTTGGTGAAGGATTACACCTAAAAATGTATCGCGTACCAAATTTGATTGCTGGTATCTGACCATAAACACAGTGAGAAGAAAAGAAAGTTATTGTGCAGTTCCACATCAATTCTCAAAGGTCTCTTGTAAGCCAGTAACAGAATTCTTGAAGCAGCCCAGTTTCTTTTCTGAAACAAAATTTAAATTTACCTCTTTGCACAAGTTCTTTATGCTGTTTTAGTCAGATGTATCACTTCAAAATAATCTTCAATGGTTTCATAAGGGGCTTTTTTTCTGCTTCCTGGACAGAGGGGTGATTTCCAACTGTGTTCTAATTTGCTAACTGGAAAAGGAGAAAATAATCTAAATATTGCCCTTGGCAGAGCTACTACAGAATTTATGCGGGATTGGAATCTAATTAATCATACAAAGTTCCTCAATAAAATCCAGACATTTTTATATGTTTCCCATATCACAAGAAATTTTATGTACTTTCAGTTCCTAAATGCAAGGCTTCATTCAATCTGAAACTGTAATATTAAATAAAAATTTCCCCTGATACAAGTCAGAAACATCCTAAATGATTTTTGGTCCATATTTTACTGTCTTTGCTTCCAATTAAATGACCTGTGATTACTGGCAATTACACTCCCTGCCTTTGCCAAATCACTGAAGTATCAGTAAAGGATCATCACTTAAACAGCTACAAATTAATCACAAAAGCCAACCTTTAACACATCCATACAGTGATTTTAATGTTGAATGTCCCCCTTATGCCTCTTAATTTTTCTTTTTGTGAATTGCAGCTGTATTGCTTCACAGGACATTAAACATGTTTCAGCTCATGGGACTGAGTCAGTCAGATTTTTAGAAATTGAAAACAAATGTTGTAATAGAATAAATGGTAATATTTGAAGCAATAACAGTTTTCTAGCAGGCGTGCCTATTTAATAGATTGCTTAAGTTTTCAGCTTGTAAACATAATATCACTAGTTTAAATGATAGAGTATTCTAAAATTCTAAGTTTGACACCAAAAGATGCAAACCAAAAGGGCAAGAAAAGCAATAACTAAGTGTAGAATTAATTTGTAAAATTACTCTCCTTAGCTGAATTATCATCACTAGTAGAAAGTACATAGGAATTAATTTTTATTTCATGTTCCAGTGGCTTATTTGTGAGGATTCAAACTGCATGGCTTCACAGTAATCTTATCAGTACCATTTTAAGAAGTCTGTGTGGTAGCAGAACAGAAGGAGAAACAGGATAAAGATAGAATAGTTTCTTGCTCTTGATAGGAAGCGATTGGAGTTTGGAGTTAGAAGGTATGTGCGTGTGAAGAGGAAGAAAATTAAAATATTCATAGCATTGGTACCAGTTTTCATGGAAACTAACAAGGGTAGTCTGGTGGACACGTGGCTCATTTGTAATAGGTGGAGATGGAATATCTTGAACACCTTAAGATAGAAAAATATCTTGCTGGTTAAAACGATCCAGAGAGGAGTGCGTCAGGAGCCCAGTGAAGCCCAGTGCCTCAAATGTAGAGTGTCACCCCCTCCGTTCTTATCATAAAAACATTCATGCATATAAATGTGTTTTGGTCTGGTGTCATGATCTTCACAACCTCTGCATAAGCCTATAAACTAGCAAATATGTTCTGTGGTACAGTATGCTAATATCTATTCCTCTTTGCATTTGCTCTGGGGAAGAATAAACATATAAATGATAATTCAAGATGTGAAGAGAAAAAATGAAAACTGCTCATTCCAGCTGAAAGTGCAAGCTTTTAACTGGGTCAGAATTTTGCGGTTGTGGTCTGTAGGTACCAGTGAACCTTTTAGTGTTTGAACTCAAAAATGGCATATCCAGTTCTAAACATGGTGCTGGAACATTAATTCATTAATGCATGATAGGAAAGAGAACCATATTCTAAACTACTGAGAACATCTGCACTGTCAAACCTTCTTATTTCTCACTTGGCCAGTTTTTGTTAGGCTGATAAAAACTAAGTGCAAACAGGTGTCATTTAAGGAATGGTTTAAAGCTTTCATAGAGACCAATCTGACATAAAATTGTGCGCTACTTGTGTTGATTCATTTGCAATTAAAAAAAAAAAAAAAAAAAGCAATACTGAGACAATATTTTTTTTAGTTTTTCTCCGTGATTACTACCAACATTAAGGTCACCAAAATTTCCTGGAATGCAGAGCTTTTATTGTACAAGGTAAATGAATTCCCATTTAGCTAGGATAGCTGTCATTTCATTTATCTGTATATTTTCTTTCTCTACAACTCCCACTGATCAATATCATTGATTGGTAAGTTTTCTTAAGCTCACATTATTGATTACTTCTTGTCAGAGTGCCATCTAAGAAAGTTGGGATTGATGCATTTGGTCTGTTAGCAGAAGTTCTCAGTGTTTGAAGGAGATTTGCTTCTGGAAAGACTAACTGGCGGCAAGAATGCATGGTTAACAATACATAAATGTAGAATACTAAAAACAAAACTTACCTCATGTAAGACTAAAACATCTTTCTTCTCTGTACTTCTTCTGATTTGGTTGTAAGTAAATGCATTTTACTGGTAACTGGCAAAGATTCTTAAAGCATAATGCAAGAAAGAAAGGTTTACCTTAACTACCAATTTCAGGATGGACTTAGGTTATTTAATATTTCATGAAAATATAGGAACTGTGAGGTTTTATTTTTTATATAGTTGTCCTCTAGAACCTGGTTGTAATTATTTTTATTTCTGTTTCTCTGATTTTAAAAAAAGGCAGATTGTGGTGTTCTTAAATATCCTTAACTTAGATAATGTCAATGTCTTCAGGGTTTATAAACTGTAGCTTGCTATACTACTTCCTGCATTTGTTACTGACTGAAAACAGTTAAGTATTTAGAAGGCCAGAAACTTTCGTTTATTGTCACAGGTATGACGTGATCCCACATACAAAAATGATACACAAAACACCATTTTATTTTTCGCTTGTGCTTTACATCGATACATGTATACAAGTAGTTGAAACAAAACTTAATAAAGTTCAGTCATATACATGGCTGCAAAAAGGCAGTCACCCATCTGAAGACTTGATTCAGTACAGCTGATGTCCAAACATCACACAAGTTAAATATTTGGATCTGGGCCTGTGTGTTCTGTAGTCTTCTTCATGTGCCTTCTACATCATTCCTGTTCAGTTACACCAAATGTATAATGAAGGATCATGTATGACTAACAGTAATCACATCAAGGTGAGAACTGCATATCTCTTTTTCCTCTCCTGATTTCATAAAATCTTCCTCAGGAGCTATTAAAGGTAGCCCATGCATGTAACAGACTACACCTTTAAGACAGGAAGGGAACGACTACAAATCCTTGAGACATTTTAACACATTTTGACAGCAGGTATAAAAATAAACTGCTGTTAAGTAGGTCTGTTACTGAGAAAGGTTTAATTCTCTTAGATTCAGCTGAACATTTAATGATCAAGTTTATTCCTGTGCCAAATTCACAGTAGCTGACCCATGTCATCTACCCTCAAGTCCACCAAAGAGGGGAAGGCAACTTTCTAGCTCAGACTTATTCCTGAGGAACCCTGTACTGCGCAGAGAGCACAGAAGTAGTTGTTTCTTTGGCCTCAGCAGAATTGATGTGACTTTGCTTCAGCTCCTGCTTAAAACCAGCAACTGACTTAAGCCAGAACTTGTAAGGAAGCACTACCTTTGCCTCTGTCTGAAAAGCATTACTTATCCAGTCTGGACACTAATTCAGTGCTGTGATTTCAGGCTTTGTCTTTAAGCATATTTTAGTCCTTTTATAATCTGTCCTTTGAAATAATGTGATGACTGAGCATCATGGTCTATGTTCTAGCCATTCCAGATCTTTCTTGCATTTTCCAGGAGATGCAAGACAGACATTGAAGTGTCCATCTGGGGATTTCCCCAGCCTACAGCTAGCACAGTTAATTAGGCATGGCTCTTCATTGCAAAGAGTAACAGTATGGCCTGGCTTAGTGGAAGAGCATAGGAGAGAACAAACTGTGTTAATAGGAGTCCATTGACAGAATTGGGAGAGGGATAGAAATTTTACCTCAAAAGCACAATAGAAATATGTAATACTCATTTTCTGTAATGTTATTGTTTGCCGATAAATTCACTTCTGTACAGAATAGCAACAACAGCATGTTTAATGAGTTAGAAGTGTGCTACAAATAAATCTTGAATTCTCAGAGTATTCATCATCTCCATTAATTGCCATTTTTAAGAACACATATTTCTAGAACATGTTACAATGTGGGTTATTTCTATTTAGTCAAGCCTGCAAGAAACTGCAAGATGCAAAGATCTCATGTAAAAGCATTCCACATTCTCAATTCCTTGTAATGACTGTTAAAGGAATTTACGTATTTCAGGGCACCAACCTCTTTCATAAAAGCTGATGTTCGTATTCAGAAAATTGTTCAGTTCAAATCAGTGTTATGAAACTTTAAAACTTGAATGCCATAAATGTAAGCACAATGCATGAAATAGTCCTTCATGTTTTCCCACCTCTGTTCATTTCTTTTAGTGCTGGAGTCGGCAGGACTGGCTGTTTCATTGTGATAGATGCCATGTTAGAGAGAATAAAGCATGAAAAGACTGTAGATATTTATGGCCACGTAACTCTAATGAGAGCACAGAGGAATTACATGGTTCAAACTGAGGACCAATACATCTTTATCCACGATGCACTGCTGGAAGCAGTGACGTGTGGAAATACCGAAGTGCCAGCCAGAAACCTGTATGCATATATCCAGAAGTTGACACAAATAGAAACAGGGGAGAATGTCACCGGAATGGAACTGGAATTTAAGGTACTGGGATTTTATGTTGCTGGGATCCAAAAACAAATGGTATAACATTTGATGCTGTTTTGTCCTCCACCAGTTATTTCCAGTAATCGAAATATAAGACATCAGCAGGCTGAAATTTTAATTTAAGACAATCCTTTGTCAAATATGTGATTCTATCCTCAGTTGGTTTCCTGACAAAACAAGGGTGGTTTAATCCTGCTGGTGCTTTATTGTTTCAGTAACTTGAAGTATGTGTTTGTATAACAGTTTAATACTCAAATTTCTCCATATGCATTAATGGAGCAGACATTAAAACTTTTATAAGGTGTTAAAAGGAGCTTTACAAATATTAGGTAATGCAATAGAATATGGAAAAGTAAGCATCTGAAACTGAAATTATTTGTTAATGGATAATGAGCAGAGACCATCAAGTCTGATAGTGTCAATTGTTTTTGTTATACCTGGCTTTAATTCTTTTAATCTATTTTCAACAGCGTCTTGCTAGCTCTAAGGCTCACACTTCAAGATTCATCAGTGCCAATCTTCCATGTAATAAATTCAAAAATCGCCTTGTCAATATTATGCCATATGAGTCTACAAGGGTATGCTTGCAGCCAATCCGAGGAGTAGAAGGCTCTGATTATATTAATGCCAGTTTCATTGATGGATACAGGTACTAACGCAGATGTGTTCTTATGTGAACTGTTTTAAAATTTAACAAAATGATTTAGGCAATTATATTGAAAATTAAAAAAAAATAGTATTGAAAACTAGTATCGTTTATTGTCTGAGCATGCCATGTTTGATTTGATGGGGTTTCACATATTTTTAAAAGGTTTAGATTTTCACTCATGCAATACAGGAAAATTCTGTAAATGACATAGTCTTAAGCATTCTATTTTTATCTACCTTCAAGCCATTGAGAACTTCCAATGTGTTTTACATGCTGAAAGTTACTGAGATTTTAAGCACATTCCTGATTTGGAACCTCTATTTTTTCACAACTATTCTGCTTTAAAAGTTACATAGAAATAACATACAGTATACTCTCGGTGTCAAAGTGATAACCTGTGATCTTGGAACACTAATTAAGAATAGACCTAGCTGCCAAAAGCATTTTATACATAAATAGTTGTATAGCCCATCAGCATCTTCATGACAACACGCAGCAAACGCTCTCAGCTATGAAGCAGCTGCTAGAAAAAGGCACATAGAAGGGGCAGTATAGTTTCCGTAAGGCAGTTTAGGTGTACCTGAGTATCTGTATCCAGAGATAATTTTCTGAGCCTCTGCTTATAATTGGAAACAAACTTCATCTCCACTGTCACCCACAGGGGTGTTTCTGTTGATCGAAAGAAGCAAGAACATGAAATGTTCATCATCTTATAAAGCTATAAAGCTGCTGATCCAGAAGCTTTAAGCAGGAAATCAGTGTACTCCATGCCTGAATTTTTTTCCTGCCTCACTTTTGCTGGAGGCATCAGACTGCTGGAAAGCAGTTAATACAGAAACTGCTTGATGCTATAATTCCTAAACTTAATAGATTGTTAGACAGTTATTTCTACAAAATGAACCAGCACAAATAAGTGTTTCTTAAGTGCTTTTTATAGCACACAAAATTGAGCTATTAGAGTTGCATTAAAATTTAAATAATAATGATAAAGTAATACATCATAATATTAACAGAGTAATTCCCCTTTCAAAGTTCTAAAAATAATAAGCCATAGTTTGATTAAACAATCATAATAAGATTTTAATGTGGTTATTATTAATAATATATACATATTCCCTCTAATGTTTACCTATAAACAGAGATCATGTGTATCAATTCACTTTTTTGGTTACGATATTTATTTACTTTTTTTCAACATAGACAACAAAAAGCTTATATAGCTACACAGGGTCCTTTAGCAGAAACGACTGAAGACTTCTGGAGAATGCTCTGGGAGCATAATTCTACAATTGTGGTCATGCTCACTAAGCTACGAGAAATGGGCAGAGTAAGTACTGCTGTAATGTTCATTTACTAAAATGGTTATCATCATGATTTTTTATTATAGTATTTCATTGTTATGAAAATGTCTAAAGGAAAAGGTGAGGATATAGGTTTGTTGTTTTGAGATATCAGTGGCATTGTTGATCACGAGGTGTAAGGTTTTCTAATGTGTAGATGTATCGCAATAGACAAGCTACACATGGTATTCTGTTGTGGGGGACACTGAGATTCAGCAACTGAATTTGCATGTTGATATTCTAAAGTATACAAACAGAGCACTGCTGTTTATTGAAAAATGAGGATTTCTTTAGTTGGAAACTTCTATTTGCAGCATCTGTTTTCATAGCACTGAACTCTGAAGTTTCAGCACCCAGTTTACCGTCCTAAACTCATTCAAGTGCTGCTTAGTGTAATGGAAAGAACAAAGCAGTTTACTATCTAGACAGGATTACATCAAAGTAAAGCCAGTATATGATAAGTGAAATCTGAGTCAGGCATGTGTCTAGGGAAAAGACATGATTCAGGACATGGCTAGTGGATGCAGAGGCCAGGGGGACTTGCTTCAACAGGAAGAAGAAAGAAAACTGAAGGTGGCCTCAAGATTTAAATTCTGTTCTGTGTTGAAAATTAGGCTAAGGATAGCTCTTGTCAGTGGTATATAATAGAAATTAGAAGTATAAATGAGTTCAGATATACATCAATCAAAGGGAATCCCTCACGGTGTTGAAGATCATTTTTTATTCTAGGTATGGAACTTCATGTTCACAGCAAGACAAACAGTTCATGTTCCTGTCACTAATGGCACTTTCCATGAATATTACACTTATCTGACTGAAAAAGGTTTTATACCAGTTCACAGTAGTGATCTCAAGTAACACAAAATTTATTTTGCTTCATTATTTTGTAGGAAAAATGCCACCAGTACTGGCCTGCAGAGCGCTCAGCCAGATATCAGTATTTTGTGGTAGATCCAATGGCAGAGTACAATATGCCACAGTATATTCTGAGGGAATTCAAGGTTACAGATGCAAGGGTAAGTTAATATAACATTACACTAGTTCACATAAGTTTAAAAGAAAAATTTAATTTCTTTCTTTTCCTGCCTTTTTTTTTTTAATTGTTATTATTATTACAAAAACCCTATGGGTGTGGTTTTTTCTACAAGCAATAAAAAACAAGTAAATAAATTTATTAAATGAATATGCTTTTTGTCTAAGAAAATTAACTTCATTCAGATCTAACATTTGGGCAGCAAAACAATGTAAGATTCTGAATAACTCTTTGTGCTGGAAGGATTTGAGGACCATTTTACTTTTTTTCCTTATTTTTCCCTTGAAAATTTTTGAGGGCAGTTTTTTCACTTACAGCTGTAAATATGTGGTTTTGCAACACCCTCTAGACTAAGTGAGCATGAACATTACATTGAGATTTCGAAACCGCAGAGCCAATAGCATTCATAAGAAAAGCTTGACAAGGTTTGCACATCATAATTTGGTTTTTGGCATAGCATATTTTCAGCACTCTTGTATATCTGCAGAGTATGTACATGCAGCTGTGACCCTAGCATCCTCATTTTCATACTGCATTTCTTATCTGAATTCCTGAGTCCAAAACTGAGCACTGATATAAGATTAAATATACATAAACTTTAAATATATATTTGGCAATCCTTATACTTTTCATTTCTAGCAATTTAGTCTGCATGGCAGGAAAAATTACTGACAGCCTCCATTTCTGTAGGGACTGTAGTATTCTATTTGTTTAAGCAAAGTAGCAGGATACACTTGTCCAGGAATAACTGATTACTTAGTTGCCAGTCAGCATCTAAAATATTAGACCTTCTCACAGTTAGCTAAACTGCTGCTTTTAATGTAAGTTTTAAATAAAATTAGATACTACCAACAATGAGCTAGACAGTGTTGTCACTCACCAAATCAGTACGTGAACATTTTGATTTGGCAAATAGGCTTAGGTGTGTGGTTTTGAAAAGAAACTGTAGACATACTGGATCTGTTTTTCATTCTGTTTGAAATCTAGTAAAGATCACATGACGCACAGCTTCTCAAACCTATTTGTGTTTCACAAAAGAAGAGAACGGGCTCCTAACCTAACAGCCTTTAACCACACTTGTAAGCATAGACAGCAAAAACCAATTTCACTAAAACCGTGCTGACAGTTTTCATAGATCATCTATTAAAAATCTGTTCAATCTCAAGCTGAAAGAGTTCTTATATGACATAGTTCACCAAGATCAGATCACAAAATAGCACTGATAACAAAAAGCCACAGATGTAGTTGAAGTGTCTGCAAACAATATATATTTCCAAAAAGTTCTTCCAGTTTATAGTGAGCTAGGATTTATTTTTGATTTATGAAAGTATATTTACTAATAGCTGGCAAACCATTAAAACGTCTGAAAGGGTCAAATAACTTAATTTGCCAGAAAGAGTTTTATTGGATCTGATATTAATACACCACTTCTTAAAAGTGCCAAGCGTGTATGTACGTTCATGGACCTATTGTGGCATTTTACCATCACATATGAATGCTTCTCAAATTTAAAAAATCTCTTTATTTTGATGGTCCAAATTTTGTCAAACACTGCACTGGCAAGCTGACAGGGCCACCCTAAAATTTTCTAAATGTGTTAGGAAACTTTAGCTCCTTGCAAATTTACTGGAAGCAATGGTGACTACTTACCAAAATGGCACACTGTGTGTTTTCTGTACTTAGGCTTTTATGGCTGTCACACCCAGTAATTGAGGCCATCTAACTGAATTGTATTCAAAGAAAAGTAAACAGTGCAGTAACCAGCCTCTCTCAGCCTCTCTCCCTCTTACCTCTAAACCCATCCATAATGTTAGAGCACCATGCGGGCTCTAGCAGAGCCAAGCTAGTAAATTATTCCCAGGGACAAGAAAAGAAGCCCACTTCCCTTTGTAGGTGTCAGCAGCAAGTGTCTGCTGTGGAATGCCCTGTTACTTCTGAAAGTGAGCTGTGAATTGCTGTAAGGTGAAATTGCCTCTGTAACTGTTTCAGTCTACTGCTTCTGACTGGTTTATACTCACTTTCTCTGTAAACTCCAGAGATCAGTATGTTGCAGCAATCTCGTTTAAGGCTAAACTATTAGTGATGGCTGTAAAAGAGTATTATAAATTATACAGCCTCATCAAAAGACAACTGAATCTATCCTGCAAGGAGCAAGAAGAAATCCAAACGGTCAGCCAGTCTGTATGATGATATGTTGAAAGATCTCTGCTCCACGTAGGGATCCAAAAGTTTGTACTTTGACAACTAACTGTGCAAACTTGACAATATTTGAAAGTAAAAATTATAATGAAATTTGGCATTTGTATTTGGACTGCAGTGGGCAAGCATCTCATTAAAAGAAAGCAGCACTGTTTTCTACGGAATTGCCGGTCAGTTCCCAACATGGTCTAAAGCTAGTCTAGCATCAGACTGACTAACTTTAGTCATGCATTCATTAAATAGCATTAAGTAATAGAAGTTATTGCCATGAAAACTAAGTCAGAGCAGCTTTCACAGAATTGCATTGAAATATTGAGCTGTAACGGTCATGAAATATACCAACACAGTTGATTTAGACACACCTGAAAAACACATATTTATCTTCAAATCTACTTTGCATATGGAAATTTGTGATCTTTCAAATGACAGCCTAGGCTTAAGTAAAGAAGCATCTTTTTTTATCCTTTCTACCCCTAAAAAGTTACTGTTATTCTAGTGTAATTCTTATCAGGGTCAGAAATTGCTGAAGATTTTCTATCTCCTTCCTTAACCAACATGCTGCAAGTGAGTCAGACTTCAGGGTTTTTTTTCTTTACTTTAGAAAAGTGGGAGGTTATTTTGAAGGCAATCAACCTATTTTGTCTTCGTGATTAATTAATGTCATGTGCCTCAGGCTATCTGAAGGATGAATTTTCATTATGTCTTCTTAGGGGAAAATGGGATCACAGAGGCCATTATGAAAGAAGTCTGCATTAACAAAATGCCATTATGTTAGAAAATACTTAATTCTTTGTGTTGATGCCCACAAGAAATAAAATTGGGTAAATGCTTTTGAACTGAATTTCTTGTTCTTTAAGTGGGCAAAAACATTCCATAGAAATAGACTACTAAATTGTCACAGTGGTCTAGTGGGAATATAAGTGATAGTAAGTCAAAGAAGTGTGTGTGTGTCCTCTCAAGGAGCAGTGGCTAGAAAACACACCCATTTTCTGTTTTCCTTATTCATCTGAGACATGGTAGACAAAAATCCATAATACTGGAGGAACATAAAAGCAAAGCAAAGCATTGGCCTTCCCTTCTATTTCATTGCAAAGGTCTGTAATATCTGAGTGCTTGTGGTAAGGGGCCGGGAGGAGGGGGTGGGGGGAAGGGGGGAGGGGAAGGAATTCTTGCCTCCAGCATAACTTCTTTCTTTTTTGGAGGGCCTTCTGTAATCGTTTCAATTCTTTATGAGTTTCATTTAGTAGAAGGCCATTTTGAAGACATGGCAGAGTGGGTGCTTAGGAAACAACGTGTCCAGCGGCACTAGTTCACATCAGTAGCTCATGTGCCTATGCTTTTATGCCAATGTTTTTAAACACTTCAGCTGTGCAGCTTGACAGTGTCAAAATCAAGAACAATGTTTGAAGATTCAGAACAAATTGACTTCATCTATTTGTATTGGGTTTTTTTCTGTTTATGTGTCCTGACCATTTACACATTAAATAGGCATAAGGCAGAAGTTGGCACTTAATGCTTTCAGTGGCTTCATTATAAAAATAACCATGCTGCAGTATTCTGCAGTTTAAACAATCCTGGTTGTATTCCTAACCAAAGGGAATGAACGGCCAACTTGTTTTGTGAGAGGAAAACCTTCTTCTCAATTTTTGACTGAGTCCAAGTTGTTAGTGAATGAACTTATGATGATCAAAGGGGAAGTTTATGGTTTGTTAAACAACTGCCTTGTCTTGACCCATCTACTTCCAGGCAAATGTCCACCTCCTAAAAAGCACCATTCTATTAAAGATATCATCTGCAAGAGGGCAATGACTAAACAAGTCTTACCAGTGAAGATATTTCTGCCATGCAGTAGATAAGCATATCTAGGAAATAGAGAGACCTTATTCTACCCAGTATTTAAAGGAGTTTGCATTCCACAGAATTCAAAACATAATTTACCAAAATGTCATATAACCGTGTCAGATTGTTATGTCTTTAGCCCCAGACACATTTTACACAGGCAGAATGTCAGATGACTCTTCTATCCAGTGCAGAAAGCAATCTGTGCAATGCTGTTAATGGAACTGCGTTTCTGGGCCAGCGTGTCCAAAAGCACCAGCCAGTACCGCAACTGAAGGAGTCTTCCTAAACGTGATCTCAGCTGTTCCCCACGTCCTTTCAACGTCTTTGTTTTGTGATTGTCTTTCTGGTTGTTGGCTGACTGACTTCCAGCCACTGGAACATGCGTTTGGGATACATTATTTGTGTCTTTTGTTAAAGGATGGCCAGTCCCGAACAGTGAGGCAGTTCCAGTTCACTGACTGGCCAGAACAAGGAGTGCCAAAGTCTGGAGAAGGATTTATTGACTTCATAGGCCAAGTGCATAAAACAAAAGAGCAATTTGGTCAGGATGGACCGATTTCTGTTCATTGCAGGTAAGTAAACAAAGCCTCAAAGAAACTCATATGTAGATAAGTTTTTTTTCTACAGTTGATTGCTGATTGCAGTGAAGGTGTGTATGTAAATGTATTTCACAGGTGAACTATCAGAAAATGTAATCAAATCAAAGATCTAAAAAGGAACGCATAGGACTTCTTTAGATGAAGCAGGATTTGTTCTGTGATATCCCATTTACAGGGAGAAGGTTCTTCTGAAATATGTGGAAACACGTGATTTTTTCATTTTAAAATGTCTCTTAATGCAAGGTAAAAACAATCTGGTCAATACTACACGCAGAAAAGAGTAGGAAGAGCCTTATCAGAGGCTGATATATCTGGTTTTCTTTTTTCTTCGCTGGTAATTAAAAGTGAGACTGTTAAATTGGTGGGAATTGCTAGCTGTAAACAAGCTAGTTACACCTCAGTAGTTCACTATAGCAATCAAGATGAGACAAATAAAAATGGTAGCTACCTCAAGAAAGGCAAAGGATTAGAAAGTGCTGATTCAGAACTTTGCCTGTCAAAAAATCACTGAGGTTTGGATTGGTGAGTTCTAACTTCAGAATGTAATTCCCATTTTTTGATGTGATGACTTCTCTCAATTCCTTTACAGTTGGTATGCAGATGAAAACAGCTAGCAGGGTGTGTAGGAATAATCTAGGGTGGCCTTTTTTAATATTCTTCTATTTTTTGTTTTCTCTACAGTATTCCAGAGTCTATAGCAGATGGCCAAAAATAGTGCCTTTATCTCTTATCTCTCATTTAATAAATTGCTTTCTATAAATTCCATTAGGATTTTAGATACTCATTTTTATAACATTATCTTTTGGTAGATGAAGTGTTATTATTTGTGTAACAGAGATGCAAAATACTGATACAGGTTCCAAGTCCTTCTTGCAAGACAAGTAATGCGCCAATACTATCATGAAGACAAAATGAACAAGTTTGGTCACCAGAGCATATGAGTGTATGGAGGGAGAGAGATTTTTGTGCTTCCAGAGCCATGAGCAACCAGAAGTTGTTAAAACACCAGTGTGTTTTAACAGAGATCCTTATGCTCCCCTGATGTGAAAGACTAACAAAATAAGTGTATCGGACTACTTGAATCCTATTATTTTGTGTGGGGCTAGAAATGTTTATGGCCTGCTAAGGAGAACAGCAGAGCAGAGCAGTGTTTGGGATTCATTTGACAAGGGAAAGTGAAGGACAACCATTATTAAAACAAGCCTTATCCTTCCTAACATTGATGAGTTTTGAGAGCAGAGGAGTAATAAGCAATATTTATGCTTTTATGCAGACATACATAAGAAAGCAAAGTGATGGTATTCTTCTAAGTTCTTTGTACCATGCAAACATGTCCACTTGTGACTGCAATGAAATACTGCTTGCAGTAGGTTATGCATCCTTTCCAAATGGGTGTGATCTTTCATGCTGAAATGATGGAGATTTCTGCCATTGACTTTGGTAGAAACGAAATCAAGTCCAGTATAATTCCTCACGGTTTGGTCTTTAATTGTCTTATCATCATTGTAACAACAATTTAACAATTGTTACTGCTAATCGTCATTATCAGCGTTAGTCAACTTACATGAATAGGAAATGTCCCTAGCAAATTGGTGAGTTTAGTTGCTTCTTTCAGGAAGCACAAGATCCTGGGTACCTGCACTTTCCTAGTCTTTGTAGAATTACTGTAATAATGCATCCACTTTGTACCATGATGTGGTTTTAAGGATTTCTCTTGTACAGAGGAATTCTAGAAATGGCAGACTCCCCTGGTGCCCCTTCCCTGTGGTTTCCTTGCCACTCTACACATTTTTCACGTTTGCTTTCTCTGTTGCATAGTAAACACCTACCACCCTCAATTTTAAAATGTTCTTCTTCTCTGGCATTTTTACAAGTAGATTGGTGTTTTACAATTTACAATTTTTTAACTTCATCAGGCAGTTAATTTAAAAAAAAAAAAAAGTTAAAAGAGCAGAGGACTGTTGACCTTGAAGCAAAATTTCCACTTCAACCAATTTTTGGTATTTATAGTCTTGTTATCCCAGCTTTTAGCTGTAGAGTAAGGAAGACCACACTTTCCTAGCATGCATTCAAGTTTTGTTTTTAACAACAAACTCTTCGTGCTTACAAAAACATCGATACTTCCTCATGGCTCATTAAAGCGTCCTAACTTTGGTTTCTAACTGTTTAAACTTTGTTGAATCATACTACATCATGAAGTAGTGACTTCACCATTTACTAAATTCAGGATTCTTTAAAACCTGTCACATTGCTTCATTAAATGTCATGGTAGAATTCACTTTGCTCTTTGGCTTGCTCTGAAAGTTCACTGATCATTAAAATGCTACTAGTACTGATATGGACTTCCTCTTTAGAAACCCTAAGCATCGTCTGATAGGAATTGGTGCAATGTTAAAATATGCTTGCCACTTTCAGGGGAGCAGTGGCAGTTACCCATAGATTTTATCAAAATATTACATTTGATGGCTTGCTAGGAATTGTAAGCATTAAGATCTTTCCATATTAGTATTTCTTTGTTCACTGTGTTGCTTTTCCAGCACAAGACAACAAATTAATTCCCTCCTTTTGCTGAATTAAAGAATTCTGAGGAGTTGGGGTTTTTTTAAGTTTTGACTAATATGTAAGACTAGAACTTTCCACACGTATTTAGAAAATTGTACCATTTGTTGTTGGATATCTTTAAATGGTTGAGTAATAGCAATAGCAAGGAGAACAGAAAATGTGAATCTGCCTTCACTCTACTAGTCGCTTTCCGTACTACTTGGTTTAGATCCCAATGTCATCAGCTCTATAAAGTCCAAGCAGGTTCCAATGCTATTTTACCAGGATTTTTTCAGCATGTTTCTTAACCATTACCTTTCTAATTTACCTCATCAGGGAAAGGAGACCTTACACTTCAGTTTCTCTAGGATGATTGTCATCACATATAGGTAAACCAGTAATGTCTGGTTATTTTGTCAGTATGTTATTTTGTCAGATTGTGCCTCACGTCTCCTTTGGCTTCAGCTCTCTGAAGGCACACAGGATATGCAAAATTGTTGAATCAAGTCACACATATTTAATAGCCTTAGAAGTGCACTGATCTAGGTCAAACACTAACATACCATCGTACAATTTCCAAACATGTCTCATGAATTCACTGGGTCTCTGTCATAGTCCATATCAATGTTCAGAGATCTTCAGTCTGTCCCCACTGTTGATGTTCTTCCACACTGCTGTCTGGTGAATAGTTCTTACCAATTTCCAGCTTCCCAAGTCTATCTGAGTGGACAAAACCTTGTGAAATTTTTAGCATTAACAGTGAGATGATGGGGTGCTTAATTTCCACCCACACAAGTTCAGACTTGAAAAGTCTTTTTTCCTGTGTAGTTAACAGTCTCTTTGTCCAAGAGACATCCTCATGAATAAATGATTGTTTAATTTTAATAACTGACATATATTGGCTCTATTGATTACAGGTATTTCTGTGACTTCTTCGTTGTTTTAGCCAATAGCAGAAACCCAAGACAGAAAAGAGAGCAAACAAACCATACATTCAAAGAAGGTATTTCAGGCTAATGTAGACAGACATAGTGTACATATGTCAATATTGGAAAGCTAAAGATCCAGACTTTAATGAAAGCTCTGTCTTAAGGGTTGTTGGTTTTTTTTTTTATCCATTAATGAAATTGTAGTGTGAATGAACAATTTTAATATTAATTGGAAATCCACCCAACTATCTTTAACTAAAAGTAGAAAATAAACTAACACACTGAAGATGTGCAAAACAGGGCATTGAACTGAACAAGCTAAAGTGAAGCAAGCAGTAGTATACATTCTAGCATCTTTTTCTCCTGTCTGTTTCAGCGTAGGTCATTGGCAGCGATCATTCTCATTTTCCATTAACGTGCACTGATTACTGCATATCTGGATGAACAAATGAAGTCATTTTGCAATGAATCGTAGAATCATTTGGGTTGGAAAAGGTCTTTGAGATCATCAAGTCCAACCATTAACCCAGGACTGCCAAGTCCAACACTAAACCAAGTCTCTAAGCACCGCATCTACACATATATTTAGACACCTCCAGGCATGGTAATGACACCACCTCGCTGCAGCCTGTTGCAATGCTTAACCACGCTTTCAGTGAAGAAATTTTTCCTAATGTCCAAACCTCCTCTGCCTTCACTTGAGGTCGTTTCCTCTTGTTTTGTGACAAGTGCTTTGGGAGCCAAAACCAACCCCCACCTGACCACAATCTCATTTCAGGTAGTTGTAGAGAGCAGTAAGGTTCCCCCTGAGTCTCTGCCTCTCCAGGCTAAACAGCCCCAGTTCCCTCAGATGCTCTTCAGAAGCCTTATGCTCCAGACCCTTCACCAGATTTATTGACCTTCTCTGGACATGCTGCAGCACCTCAACAAGTGAGGAGTCCAAAACTGAACACCGTATTTGACATGCAGCCTCACCAGTGCCAAGTACAGGGGATGTTCCCTTCCCTTGTCCTGCTGGCCACGCTGTTTCTGGTATAAGCCAGTATGCTGTTGGCCTTTGTGGCCACCTGGGCACACAGCTAGCTCATGTTCAGCTGGCAAAGAAGACTGGAGAGTCAGGAAGTCCTTAGTAGCATGTGACATTTGCTTGAGTGCAACTATTCTTCCGAATGCAATGTGGTAGTTTGCTGTGGAATTTTGTTTAATGGGCCTTTACCCATATAGAAATCTGTACATATACAGTGAGTTGAAATCAGAGATATTTGTCAGCCAATTCCTGCAGCATTAACTGTCAATTAACATTCCCTTTTTCCCTTTTTTTTTTTTTTTTTGATGCAACAGTGCAGGTGTTGGAAGGACTGGAGTATTCATAACCCTAAGCATTGTCTTAGAAAGAATGAGATATGAAGGTGTTGTAGATATTTTCCAGACTGTCAAAATGTTAAGGACGCAGCGGCCAGCCATGGTACAGACAGAGGTGAGCAAAATAGTATCTATATACAATGGTGATAGAAAAGAAGAAGTATTTCTAAGGTGAAATGTGCACAGATAAAGACTGTATAAAATGTGCTTACATTTGTATCTTAAGTCATATAGTGACTGTATGACCACAGTGTGAAATCTGCCATAAAGATACTGCAAGGACTATTTCCTGTTACAGCAGTATATACTGCAGGCTGGGGAGGAAAAACATCATTTCAGTAGTGGATCCTAAATTATAGTACTTGAGGAAAACCATTTTCCAAGAAACATTACCCACTTTTTCTTTGAAACTTTGTTTCCTGGCAGAAATGTGTGGTAATAAAGAAGGAGGCAAATTGTTTCTGCAGGTGGATCCACTGATTTTTTTGTGTTCCTGGAGCAAAGTATTGTTCATGGCTTCCGATTGAAACTGTATTATTTTTATGGTTTTCTACACTTTACATCACCAAGCAAGTGGCTGTTTGGCCTGAAAATCGTAATGGTAAATTCAGCATTCAGGAAAACTGTAGTGTAAATAATTTCTATGTGCAAGAATGCCATAGAAATAAGGAAAGGATAAGCAGTATCAACCGATGTCCTGTGCTTGGGACTGTGTCATGTCATAAAGAATACTTAAACTTTTTTCAGATGTACTTAATTTCTACTTAAATTTCTGAACAGGAGGCTTGAACCAAGCCAGAGCCAATAGGTTAGGAGAACCAAGCAAAAGAGCAAGGGAAGGGAAACACTTTAGGTCATACATCTATTTACTATAATTTGATTGATTCTGGCCTTTAAGTTACAGTTCGTGAAATTTAAAATGTTTCCCTAGAGTTTGCCATTTTCCACAAGAAAATTAAAATTTTCCAATAAAAGCTAGGTAGTCATTTTTAAGAAGACAACTTCATAAAAGCTTATATGAAAAATAAAGAGAGACTTATTTTTAATCTTGTCAGTTAGCCAAGTAAATCCATTTCTTTTCCATTACCATCATTCTTCTGAATAAGCAAAATGAAAAATTACTACTTTCTGTCATTTTGGTTCCAAGAAATAACTCCAGTATACATAAAAACTGTGCTTCTTGGAGCCTACCTGACAACTACGGAGTTCAGATATGCAACATATTCTCCCTAGTACTACTTTGACTTATTTCTGTATGCTACCCTTCATCCACACTGCTGAAAGTACAAGTGTTTTGTACTCATTTTTTTCAGGATTCTGTGGAAAACAGATCTCTCCTTCAGTAGTATGCCAGGAAATCTAATTCTTAATCAGTTCTTCAAGTTCACAGCACTTGAACTCCATGTGGACCTCCCATATACTTAAAATTTATGCATATGTCTAATGCATTCTCCCACTGTTCCAACAGGAAGCAGGAAAGAAATATTAGTGATCACAACACTACCTTGAAGCAGATATCTGATGAGTTTCCTGGTCTCCAAAAGAATTTTAATTGTTATCTTAACAAGTATAAAGCATGTGGGGTTACCACATAGCACTATCAGATAAATAAGCAGACCTTCTTGATATTTTGGGTGGATTTCAGAAATAACTTTTTTTTTTCTTTTTTAACATTTAAACCCTGAGTGGCAGTTGCAAATGAGTGCACAGATGTGCCATTGTAATATGTGTGCAATATCACATATATGTGCAAAAGGACTGTTGTGCATGGGTTAGAATAACACAAAATACCAAATGCTGGATTCACCAGAGGTATAAGCAAATCTCTCACCACACTGAAACTTTTCTGTTCTTCTGGGTATTGGTTGAAACACCATCTGTTTTCATGTTAGTAAGGTGCTTTAGCTGCGTATTTATCTCTTAAGGCCCTTCTCTTGCCACAGGCTGTATTATTGAAAGGTTGGGATTGCCTTTGCTTCCTGAACATGATTTTTAACCTGGTGGTTTTCCATACAGTATTCCATATCAAGGCTGTGATTAATTTTGTCACTTAGTATGTTGGATTTACTATGAAGTTATTTGGATATTTTGCTACTTATTTTCAAGTACATGGAGGAAAAGCATCTTAGTATGCTCCCACAAGAGGAAAGCTTTGTATTGATATTAAATTAATACAGAATAACAAATGGTCAGTGCCTGGATATATAGCCTCTGCACAAAAAGAAGCTGCATTATGTGGAAAATAATACTGCATTAAATAAATGTCTAAGTTAATCTGTTGTAACTCAGACTGGTTTTCTGTTGATGTAAACATGAGAATATTACTGAGCTGCAGATGCCTCAGTGATATTTGTCTCTAGCCACATAGAAGCTCTTAGTTGAAAGAAAATAGAAACCAAGCAACAAGCTGGCTTTTTGAATGCTTTTGTTTTCTATCTGTCTTTCTCCAGGATCAATACCAGTTCTGCTATCGAGCCGCACTGGAATATCTGGGCAGCTTTGATCACTATGCAACATAAAAACCCATCGCGGATTTTTATTGCAGGCCCTTTAAGATCCAGAGAGCCGCTTCTGAGCCATACGATGTGCTTTAGAAGTACTTCTTAACTCTTAGCTAAGGAGCGATTATTGGGGATATATAAAATAAAACAAACAAACAAACATAATGGGGATATTTAAAACAGAAACAACAACAACAAAAAACCCTATTCCATGTGGACCAAGAATTCACAGTTTAATAACGTAACCATAATAAAAGAATCCTGACCACTGAGGCGTCTGAAGGATCTCATTTACAGATACCTCAAGGATTCGACATTGGTTGAAGTGAAAGGGAAGAGGAAATTAATCAAAAGGATGGTCATCTTGTTCAGGATTGCATGCTTTTGCAAAGAGGAATTTTGAGAGAACTGCAGTTCAGTGCAAGGTGTTTGCTAAAAGGTTGGGTCCTGGCTTCTCAAACAAAGACTCTTTACTTCAACATCACCCCTTCCCATCGTACTGCTCATCATAACACTTTAGGGAAAATGTGGGAATGTTTAAAGAGAAAGTCCTTGATTTAGTTTTTTAGTATTGTAAAGATACTGCTGACCTGTGCTTCATTTTTAACTGTGTAAACTTTTTCCTTTTTTTAACAAAAGTTTATCATTCAATGAAGTGAATTAAACAAAAGGTTGCATAACTGTTAATCTTTTTGTTTAAAAACTGCAGATTTTTTTTAAGCTGTAGAACTGTTATCTGTAATATTGTGCTGTAGAAATGGTAAATAATTTGAAAATTTGCACATTTTTGTGCAGTCCTATATTTATCTACAGTACCACAGTCTTGTTAGATATTACTTTTACAGTTTTGTTTGTTTTACTTTTCTTTAAGAAAATATTCATTGTAATCAGTTAAATCAGAATGGGGCTTTTTTGTTTCTTTTGGAATCAACAGGGAGGCGCAAAGTATAAAGATGCTGCTAACACACACACACATGCACACTTATGCACATGCACACCCACACCCTCTCTCTTTCTATATATATATAAGTACTTGTATGTATTACTCTCTACCCTTGTCTAACTCTCTGTATAGTTACAGAGATACAGATAGGTAGATATTCACACACATACACATGAACATACCAGTTCTTCCATACCTGGATTTATCAAAGTATTGGGAAAGTTTTTCAGCATACTGCAATTATATTAAACTACTATTTGATCATCTCTGCATTTCCAAGGTCCATAAACTCCTGTTTCAAAGGGAAGTGAGGAATGCACATCATTGATATTTGAACATCATCTCTATCCCAAGTAATATTTCTATACACATTGCCACTTGAACACACACATGCACACCATGCACACACATGCACACATGCACACAGAGTACGTGATTTAGGCTTCCAGTGAAGTTCAATATTTGTAACACTATAGTGCAATAAGAAATCATATTATTAAATGTAGGAGGTGTGCATGTGGGAAAGGTCAGTGCATATCCCTTTAGGAGGGGAGAATGTTGTAATATACTAGGTATTAAGATGTTTTAAAAATGTATTCAATAGTATACTGTCTGTAGTGTGTGCTATATAATTTACATTTATTCTGTGTAACAGGGCAAAGCCAAACACACATTGCTCTGTGAAATCAAACATTTTGTGGCATACAGCATTGTTTGGGGATGCTGGGTTTTATTTTAATTTTACATTTAGAGTGCCTTATATTTGATGCCTATTTTGAATAGCATTTCTTTAAGTTAGCTTTCATTTGTATTTAGTTCAGTTTGTTTGTATTTCTGTTATTCTTTTCAAACATTTTAATACATGTATCAGCCAATTTTGAAAAATATGCATTTCCAGTTTCTAATCAAGTATGGATGGTAATAAATAATAACCCAAAACTCATAGGAAGTCAAAGCCCTTTATCTTTCCATATGTCCAATAACAGACCAGCCCGCAAATCAAAAATCTATTTCTCGTTGGCTTTTCAAAGCCACTGTGTCACTGGTTATAGTGTTATCATTGCAGAGATGTAGCAGTACAGTAACAGTGGTTGACATCAGTAGTGTTCAGGCATCTTTTTTTTATTATTATTAGTAGTAGTGTTACTATGGGGCAAGTCCTGCTAATTTGTTTGTGTCAACAGATTGCTAAAGTCAAACCATTGCTTTCAGTGGGAGGGTTTTTGTAAGGCTGGCAAGACTGAGCCCACAGGATATATTTCAGAATTACACTAGATTTTCTTCAAGGGAACAAATAAAATTCTGTACACAGCACAAAGTACTTTTTTGAGACTCTTAATACGATGCCATTTACATTGACCCTCATTTCCATCATGCCTTCTCCATTTTCAGTACATGAGTATTAAGGGAATTCTTTCTTTGGGGTTTCAAATAGGAGCATTAGTATGGCTTGTCAATGTGACCTCAACCGTTTTTTCTCCTTCTTCCTCTTTTCCCACTTCTGGCAGAAAGAAAAGTATGAAAGACCAAACGCTAGCAAGCATTTCATTTGAGCACTTTCATAAAAAAGGCACACACACACACACAAAAATATCAAAACAAATATATATATATGGAACAGAAGTATTGTAGAAGGCTACCTCAGAATGAGATTCTATGACTTACATCTGAACCAGGGAAGAATGTGCATTATGATTCTTTTTCTTCTTCTTTCTTGATTTGTATTTTAAAATAATTATAGATGTACCAGTCTATGTGGTGTGGTCATGTTCTTCAACTCAAATGTAAGGGATCAGGAAAACAATAATCAGAAGAGCATCATTTTGGAAACACAGACTAGGGAAGATTCTTGCACACTGGATCTCTAAAAGGATCAGCACATTGTCCCTAGCAGACTGTCTTGCAAGCTCCAAAGAAAATGAGGAAATAAAAATTAAAAAAAATAAAAATAAATTAAAAAAAAAAACAGACCCAATTTGAGAGGAAAACTATTGTACAACTAAATATTTGGTTTAGGTTTTTATGTTTCTTAAATAACTGTTAGCATCATTGATGTGCATTCCACTTTCTGTGTTCTTATATACAGTCACCCTAAAGTTAATTTAAATTGTGAGCATCTTTGTCTGCATACGTCATCCATTTCCAAGCTTAAAATTGGTTTTGTCAGCATAACCAGTAAGGTGCTATTATTTACGTTTATCTGCGTAGTTGTGTCTAATTATGTAATCAGTTGCAACGAGGGGGGAAACCCCACAAAATATATAAAAGTGATTTATACAGAAGTTTAATTTAGCTCTTTTTAAAAAAATTATTTGAGTGGTTAGATAGTGGAGAGGATGGCTGGAGGAAGGAGTGGCCCTCTAGGGAGATTTGCACTTTCTATATATACCTTTGTACTATGCACTGCCCTATTGATTCTACACCCAATAATGTTATAACTTGAACCCATCTGTAAGAAACTGCTTATAAAATCCACTTGTGTGTATTTAAATGACACAGAACATGTAAAAAGGAAAAAAAATGTTTGCAATGACTAAAAAAAAGCAACTGCTTTTTTTCCTTTTTTTCTCTCCTATTTTTTCTTTATTTTTCTTTTTTCTTCTTTTCCTTTCATTTCTTTTATTTTCTTTCTTATTATTTTTTTAATTTATTTTTTGTCTTGGTGCCCTGATACTCCACAGATATCAGAAGGCTGCAGGTCTCATCGTAACCATCCGTTATGTGGCTTTGCCATTCAAGCTTGGAGTGTCTTTACAAAGATAATAAAAAATTGTGTTCTTTGCTCTTGTTTTGGATGCATAGACTGAAGAATTTAAAAAATTACCTTGTAAAATGGCTTGTTTAAAAAAGATACAATTACCTCTAATTAGTAGTACGCGTAAATGTTTTACAGAATGAAAGGCGTGCTTTTTATTTTCTTACTTCGTTACATTGGTGGCGAAAGAAAGTCTGTATGAAAATCAGTTCTTTGCTGACACAAGTTCCATTTGTTACAAATGAATTCTAATAAAATGTCAGTGTTATGCAGCCCTGGTCTTCTTTTTCAAGCAGTACTTTTGAATCAAGACTTGTTTGGTCCCTCTTTGTGATAAAGGAGTTTAATTGGAACCAAAAAGCAGTCATTAATCTTCTTAACTAGCAGCTGGACAGTGGAAAATGTATTCTTAGGTTAGCAAATATATATCATCTCCAGCAGCAAATTTTGAGCTAGCATAGGCAAACTCTTTGGCATAAATTCCATAGCTTCATGAATGTAATTGCAATTATCACACTGTACATGCTGCAGTTGTTCCCCTTTGTGCTTTAGAAATGTATCCTTACACTGAGAAAATAGCCTTTTTTCCATTTGTAGGTGCAACTCAAAGAGGGCAAAGACATTCACATATCTGGAGCAAACTGTGGATTTTTCAGTCCTACAGATTTGCAGGTTCTGGAGTAAATCCAAAGTCACTAGTCAGAATTCAGTTATTGAAATTGTGGCAAGCAGCCATGACAGATTTTTAACTCTACTATGCACTGCATGTGCAGCAAGTGCAAACAAGTATCTGTGAAGCTGCTATCCAAACTGCAAGTCTTTTCAAACACTTTTTAAGGGTTTTAGATGAACATGCCAAGCGTATTGACAGAAGATATAAGGGTCATGGCACGGCAATCTAGTCAGAGAAAACATACAAGAGTCTTGCTCTGTTTGTTTGTTTTGAAAGAGGGCAGGTTCTGCCCCCAAGATCATTTTTGTTACTAAGGGAATAGAGTCTATCAGCAATTAGTATTAAGTATGTGTTAATAATTCTCTGTGCTGGAAGGATGTGCAATTAGACTGATTTCTAAGAACTTGCATTGTTCTTAGCTTACTTTCCACATTAAGATGTGATAATAGTGTAAATGTGAACCCTTGGTATTCTTAAAGAGCCTTATTAATGTTTTTCCACTGACTTCTGTGGATTTTACAATTAGTGCTTTGCAGGCTGACTTTAGCTTGAACTTTTTCTGCATAGTCTGTGCAAGGTGGATTGAAGCTGTGTTATATAAGGGTTTCTCTAACTATTTGAGCGGCTTTAGATGGTGCCCTTTAATGTCAGCATTGATTTCTTTGGATTTTCCTGTTCTGTGCATCTAGCATGGGCCAAAATAAAGTGTGAAAATGAATATTGATTAAAAGATTCGGCTATGTATGAGTTAATACATTTTAAGTTGATGGTTTTTAACAAGACCAGTTCCAATTCATGCTTCCTTCACACAGAAAAAAAAAAAATATATCATGTACTGTCAGATCAAGTTAAGAAATGCTGTTGACGTGAAATTAACCCAACTCAAAGCAAAGCAATAGCTACAGACTTTCAAAATAGTAACATATGCTTCTTTTCAATATTAGACAACTTTTGAACGAAATTTCCAGGTTCCCAGAATCTCTGGTATTCTTTCCCTCGGGTATCTCTCAAAAAGACAGTCGGTCCTGATTCTAGAGCAAGAGAGTATTTCCACCTGTGTGTATTTCTTTTCCCACTGCCCACTTCTCCCAGTCTGTATGAGCTTAGGTCCCAGTTTGTATGAACTTAGGACAAAAGTGAACTACTAGTAAAGTTATAAAATGTATTGAAGAAGTACTGATAAAGAATATATAGAAAGAAATCAGTCACTAACCAATGTCCAGAACGGGTCAGTAACCAATAGATCAGTACCTAATGAAACCTAAAGAACATTGTAGCCATCACCAGTCAAGAAAGGGATAGAAAATGATCCAATTTGCTGAGTCCTTTTTGCTTCAGATGGGAATATGACATTCCTCCCCTCCCCTTCCACCTCCCCACCCCCTCCACCCCCCCAGCTTTATAAGCAGAATGATCTTTAATTACTTTTCACAGACTTTGGAATTTTGAGGAAAATAACGAGCAAATTTGCTGATGTGTAAGCCAGCCTACCAGTGATAAATTACTTCCTCTTCCATAAAACTTAATATAAAAAAAATATGTATCTTGCCTGTGGAGCTGCTGATTCTATGAAATGGCCTTGCATTCTGAAACCTTGAAATTTAACATCTTCAGACAATCAAATTTCAACAATAGCACTGGATCAAATTGGCAAAAATGTCCACCAAAGATACAAAATGGTATCAATATTACTTACTCTGTCAAAGAGTAGCTTCAAGGCAGTTTCAGAAGTGTGAAGTAGTGGTACTATTTTTCATTCTGTCACTGCACATGGGGAAATGAAACACTGATGGTGTATGAGGCTACGTACCTGTAGCAGTTTTTTATTTTAAGACCTGTGGCAAATTTTTTGTTTTATTTTGGGTTTGGTGTTGGTTGTTGTTTTTTGTTGTTGTTGTTTTGTGTTGTGTTGTTTCTTTTTGATTCTATTTCTTTATTTTATTTTATTCTATTTTATTTTGGTTTATTTTTAAGGAGGGGATATTAATGCTGTGCTACTGGCTGCAACTTTTGGAACGTTACTTAATTCATAAAACTGAAGGATTTGTATAATGTAGTTGTACTGATATTCAAGATAATTTTCTCTTTACACTGTCTTGTGTGTTTTAAACAAGCTGGTTCTATCCTCCAGTTCTACTTATGAAGGGTACCATAGTAGAATGCAGATTATTTTTCTACCACTAATGCAATGAGTCAAGATGGGAGGAAACATCTGCCAACTAGCTTTCAGAGGAAAGCAGAATGATAACCTGCAAATGAGACATTGTAGTGAATAGAGATCATTTTGCATCTAGACTATAAATAGTACGCTTTTGAACCCAAAATGCGTTCAGCTTGCTTCTGACAGCAGAAGTCTTTATTATTGTAGCAGGAACAAGCAAACATTTCCTTGCCAATAAAAGCCATTCATTATGTATTCCACAGCCTTATTTCATCTAGAATGTAAATCTTTAAAGTCAAAAAACTGCCTGGCAGTGTCTTTCCTTCTCTCATGCAAAAACAAGAGAACAGAATGTGAGATTTTCTTCACTGGAAGAAATTATTTGAAAATACATGAGGATTACTATACTTCTGGTCTTCAAAAATATGGTTTGTTCTTGAAATCTGGTAGATTCTAAAGGACTTGAATGAGCCCAGCATTCTACTGTGGTAAGCACTTTACAAGCACACACCAAGTTCTGATCCATACAGCAAAAGAAAATAAGGCATCGTCTAAAGGCTGTATGTGGCATTTCTGAGTTCATGAGGAAAGTCAGTGTCATCGCTGACTCTGAAGGCGAACTAACAACTACAAGTCATCTTGTTCAGACACTGTGGTAATTCAAAGCACACCAAAACCTGCAAAAATCAGTCGCTAATGTTGAGTACCCAGTAACCCACTGAACACAGATCTGGCAAAACAGCCATCTTTCACTTACAACATGTAAAACCATGTACTTCTGTTCCATACACATAAAATGTTTGTCAAGTTAGTACAACATCCTCTCAGTCTACACTTTCAAAGAATATTTTGCAAACATTCCACAAATTCATGCCTTCTGTTTGAACTGCTTTTATTCCATTTCCCCTGTTAGTTTCCTATTCCCTTTTCATCTAATGCTTATACTTGTTCTTTGACTTTTAGTGTTTAGACTTGGACTTTTAGTCCCTAACGGTTTTAGAGAATTGGTACCCAATTTAGACCACCATGCAGAAAACAGGAAGAATAGGGTGAGAGCCAAACCTGTGTATTCAGCCTAGAGGCTACAAAATCATTCTTAACTCTTGTAGAATGTGGCTGCAGAATAGCTCTTATGCAATGAGTAGGCAACAGAGCAGCTTCTCAGCATGGTGAAGTAGAGCTCTCTCTTGGACAAAGAAGAGGAAAAATGTGGACTCCTATTCAGCTCTAATATAGGTATGGGAAATAACATAATATTCCAAGTGGTGCTTTGAGGTGTTTTAAGTTTGGTTGGTTGTGGTTTGGGAGTTTTATTATTTAAAAGGAAATATTTGGTTTTATTGAAAATTGATACCAATAAGGAGTGTTTATTTTTAGTCTACTGGTTTTGGCTGGGATGGAGTTAATTTTCTTCGTAGCGTCTCATGGTGCTATGATTTAGATTTGTGAGCCAAGCAGTCTTGATAACACCACAGTGGTTTAGCTGTCACTGAGTAGTGCTTACACAGTGTCAAGACCATTTGTGTTTCTCATTCTGCCCCACCAAGGAGTAGGCTGGGGGAACACAAGAAGCTGGGAGGGGACACAGCTGGGACAGCTGACGAAAAGGAAATCCCATACCATATGATGTCAAGCTTAGCGCTAAAAGCTGGGGGAAAGCTGAAGGAAGGGGAGATGTTTGGATTTAATGGCGTTTGTCTTTTCAAGTAACATAAGATGCCCCGCTTTCCTGAAAAAGGGCTAAACATCTGCCTGCTGATGGGAAGCAGTGAATGAATTCCTTATCGTTTCACTTTGCTTGCACATGCAGCTTCTAATTTACCTACTAAATTGTCTATCTCAACTCGGTTTTCTCACTTTTATCCATTTGATTCTCTACACATCCCACTGGGGTGTGGAATGAGCAGCTAGTTGTGTGGAGCTTACCTGCTGGCCAGGGTTAACCCACAATATTTGATTACTGATTTTTATTGTCAGGCTTTACTTCCAATGCTGACACTGACCAGAAACTGCAATTGATGCTCCTGGAGAGCAAATCACAAAGAATCTGTTTCTGCAGACTCTTTGAAGGAGCAGGAGGACAAACACAATGGTCAGGCCCAGGAGTTACAAAACAGAAACAGAATGTTACTGTCTAGAAACTGTACATAATAAGGCATGAGTTATAAACAGTACGACAAATGCATAAACACTATCAACATTCATTGAGTAATAGTAAATTTCTGCAAATTCTATAGCAAAAGTACAAGTCTGCAAACAAACCTCACTGATCAGACCACTGGAGCTTCAATTAAAAACCTTGCTCTTACATGCACTACTCACATGGATGCACCACCAGCAGTTGTCTGCCTGGTTAATGGAAGAAGTAAACCAAAGTGAAAGAGCTCTATGAAGAAGTGAAAGATCTACCATCCTTCCTGCATGCTACTCTTTAGGTCAAACGCATGTACAAATATATTTAAGATAAGAGAATGCATTTCAAGGCTTTTTTTAGTAAGTTTATGAATATTTATTTATTAAAAATTACATATTAATGAATCAACTTGAAGTAAAGAAAATTCTGACTTCAATAGAAAAGTTGAGGGTTGTTTTTTTCTATTTTTAGCTCCTTATTCACAGGATTTTAGCTAAGTACTATCAGATAAGTAATACCCAACAAAAGATATTTGTTAAATATCTGATGTTTGGTAATTTTTTAATGTATGAAAAAAATTGTGGAGCTTTGTTACATCTGAATCATTTACTACATGTATTCTTTAAAAGTAATGGAAAATGAATATAGATGCTCCATGCACAGACAGGATTTTTCCTTTCTAGAAATTAGAAGTACTCAAATGGAAATAATGGAGATGGACTGGAATTAGAAATACAGTGAATTTATTCCTTAGAAGAGTTTTTGTTGCATCAATATTTCTTGCCAATGTCTTCTGGAGGACCCAGCTGGACATACTCTTTTTCCTGATTACAAAATTGATGTTTTTAAACAAGTGAAGAATTCTTTGTGATTGTGTTAATTTCATAATTGCTAGGACTTAGTTCTGAAAGGGCTAAAAGGGTAATTATATGCTGAGAGCTGTGTTCTTGTATATGTACATGGTCTGTTCTTCTACACAAGATACTACAGAAACAGAAGTTAAACCTGCTTTTGCGTTTCAGTTTTTTGGAAGTGTTTTATCAAATGAAATAGTAAAAGTTGAGTCATGTTATGAGGAAAATTCTGCTTAGAAGTAAATTTGCTCATAGATGCATCATATTGTTCAATTACATACTTGGAATGTTTTGTGTTTTTTCTAAAGGGAGTCAGATGTATGACATTAACTCTGTTGATGGTATCCTCTCTAGGTGGTTGCTGACACCATTCTAATATGGTTTATATTTTGACCTTGCTTCCCATTTAATAGCTATAAGAGGAATATTAGTATTAATGTGTTTTGACTATTTTGACAGAAATGTTCTTTGGACAAGCATTTCACTTGCCTATAAGTACATACCTATATTAATCACTATAACATAGCACAAAATTATTATTTCATGGGGTGCCAGAGAATCAAACAATGCAAGTTCAGGATCAATAAGCTCAGGCAAATACTTACAAAGTGGAAGGAGAGTGAAATTCAATGTAGGCACAAGATTTGCAAACAAAACCTCCTTCCTCCCTCCCTCCTTCCATCAATGTAGTAGGATATTAAAACTATTATTGAGCCAAGTTATTTCATCAAAGCAGGGAGATAAGAAAGAGAAGTAGCAAAAGAGAGCCTTAGCATGACTGCGCTGACCAGCCAAGACTGTGTGGTGGGGGCAGATAGTGACTTTGTTTCAGCTTAGTGCTAGTTAATTAGCAGCTTTTCTTATCTGGAACAAAAGCAGCGGCAGAACTAAGCTTTGAACCAGATATCTTGATGGCTTTATGACAGTACTTAACATGAAGTAGTTTCAAAAAGTTGATGAAAGCTCTGTCCTTTGACCTGCATGAACATATAACGAAATAGATAACTTTTTGCAAATTCAAAAGGGCAAAAGATGTAAAAAAAAGCATGAATGTTAAAGCATTTCCAATAAAGCAGAAGCTGAGTGTGTTCTGATCCTGTATGTGATACACAATTGTTGCTGAATCACTTAAAGGTTCCCTTGAGTCGGGAAGATTTGAAGAGGCTACCTCTGAACCAAAAATATGACGTAGCAGAACCATGTGGTGTATCTATTGTCCATGGCAGAGCTGGACAATCTCATAAACACAAGGTTTCACTCATAGAATTATGACAGGCTTCCCAGGCTTTTTCATGTTGTATCTTTATATCTCACGGTCCATAATGGCTCTGTTATGCTTTAACCCAAAACCTGGCCAGATTCTTTCTCTAAGAAGAAATATCTAAGTCCTATGATACACTGAAATATTATTTATATGATGTGCCTGCAAACTGTGCAATATTGGCCTGTCTATGCACATACTGGTATGTCTGTCTAATCAGTATTTTAAGTATACACTTAAGTTCCTACAGGACTATATTCAATTGTCAGCTAATTGTGTATATGTCTGCCACTAGGACTATTTCACATGCTGATGTATCTGACACTTAATGCAAGCATAGTGCAACTCTAACTCAAACCAGGACCCCTGCAGAATAATTCTCAAAGTAGCTATTCCACTGGTGTAGTTTCCTGCTCTGTCTGACACTATGTTCAGGGCAAATGAAGCAGAGCCAGCTATGTCTTGCAGTGAGAAATGGAGTACAGATTTTGGCAAGCAGCACAGATCCCAGTGGTGAACTGGAAGGTTCCTGGGCATTCTGGGATAGCTCTCACTTCTTTTTCTACCCTTCTCTTTGCCCAAGTCAGAACAATGCTAATTAGCAGGCCATTTCTTAGCAGCAACCTAAAGGCTTTTCTGCATAAGGGTATAAAGAAAGGAAAACCTTCTACACCATGTTTGGGAAAAGACTAGCAAACTCAGAGCAGTTGGGAACACAGCACATTGATAAGATCTTCATTTTCCTCTCAGAGCTGACATAGTTTTTTCTGCAAGAACCGCTCTCCCTCCAGGGTAGTAGGAGCCACTCGGCTGTGCTTGCACCCATCTCTACAGTTATGGTTTACATTTAAACTCATGTGTTTTGGGGCAGTCATAAGTACTAGACTCATGTCTAAAGATTATACCAGGTGTCGGGGCACCCAAGAAATCAGGTTTTGCTCTCTAAGTGATATTTAGGCTTGAAGTGATTAAGAGCTGCATCCTGTTAAAATCATTCATCAGTTTGATTCCAGTAGGACTGCTGAAATCTGGTTGGAGGCCTGTAACTCATTATGTACCCCACTCAATACTGTGTCCAATTCTGTTTCAAATCTTCATTAATAATCTAGATGAGGTGCCGAGTGTACCCTCAGCAAGCTTGCTAATAGCACACAATTGGGAGTAGCAGCCCAGGGAGTGGTGCTGCTAATCAGAACCTCAGCAGACTACAGAGATGGGCCAACAAGAACATCATGAAGTTCAACAAGGGGAAATGCAAAGTCTTACATTGGAGGAGGAACAATTTCAGCCATTCAGTTGGAAAGCAGCTTTGTAGACAAGGCCCTGGGGATCCTGATGGACACCAAATTCAACATAAGCCAGCAATGTGCCCTTGCTACGAGGAAGGGTGCATTAGACAAAGTATTGTCAGCAGGTCAACAGAGGTGATCCTTGCCCTCTCCTCAGCACTGGTGAGGCCATGCTGGCATACTATGTCTGGTTCTGGGCTCCTCAGTACAAGAGAGGCATGGACGTACTGGAGAGAGCCCAGCAAGGGGCCGCTAAGATGGGGAAGGACTGGAGCATCTCTCCTATGAGAAAAGGCTGAGAGAGCTGGGGCTCTTCAGCCTGGACAAAGGAAGACTCATGAGGTTCTTACTACTGTAAGGGAAGCTTGCAAAGGCAATGGAGCCAGATTCTTTTCAGTGATGCTCAGTGACAGGACGAGGGGCAATGGGCACAAACTGAAACATGGGAGGTTGCCCCTAAACATCAGGAAACATCTTTTCACTGTGAGGGTGACTGAGCCTTGGCACAGTTTGCCCAGAGGGGTGGTGGAGTCACCATCCTTGGAGATATTCCAAAGCCATCTGTATACAGTCCTGGGCAACCTGTTCTTGGTGACTTTGCATGAGCAGGAGGGTTTGGACCAGATGACCTCCAGAGGTCCCTTCCAACTGTAACTATTTATGTATGGGAACTGAATTTAGCATTTCAGAGTTGAACATTAAGTTACTTCTCTAAGGTCAGGCTTCTTATCTCACTCAATGTCATTTTCAGCTTTTCAGTGTCAAAAATAAAAAAATAAATTGAAGGATTTTTTATTTAACACACATTTGTGTTTCTCTAAGAAATAACCTTTCACTAGAATCATTCATGTATACATACATGCATATGTACACAAATATATATTTAGTGTATACACATAAACATCATACAGTGCTTCTTAACATTTGTATTAGGAGGTATCTTCATTTTTTAGCTTTCCAGAAAATGTGTGCCATTTATGTTTTTCTCCTTGGATACTTTATCTGTTTAAACAGGTCATTTTAGTGGCATCGTTTTTAGCTGCAAAATTTACTCTCTCCTTTCTCCTTGGTTCTGAGAGACATTATATTTATGAAGCAAAATCTTTTCAAGCCCTTGAACAAATTTCCTTTCTCAGAATACATTTACATTTTCCTTAATGGCTCAATTGTAAAGTGATGTTAGTGGAGCCAGGTAGAATAAATCTTATTATATAGTGGTCTTACTCCTACCTCTGAGGATTAAACCACTATTAGCATTTACTTATATATTTCTTGGAGAAATGATTCAGTATACAACTGAAATAATATTCCTAATTTGCAACTCATCATCTGCCCAGAATTTTCAATTTTACTTGCTACAATTCCTCATTAAAATGATTTTCCAACTGGAGAGAGATTTTTATGACTGGAGAAAGTTTTTCCTGTCTCATCCATGAATGTGAGAAAGCAGGGCATGCTTCAGCCGTCTCGTTCCTTTTTAGGTTTCTATTTGTGTTCTTATAAACTATTCTGTTTCAAGGAAAATTGATATTTTAAATGCATTTTTTTAGTGGCTTTTTAGCCATTGTCTGGCTTTGTGCCTGTTTAGATGAGAGGGAAAATTGAAAGCAATTTCCTTAGAGATGTATTTTTTTGCCTTGGTTGAAGACCATAGGTTTTTTGTATTTGCCTGAGTTGAAGCATGTCCAGAGGCTAAAATCAAGACTGATTTCTAAAAACAAGACTGTAAGCTGAAGTCTTACACTGCTTAATTAAAGCGTCTGCACTGTTTTCTTTCATCATTGAATGCTTCTGATGAACAAGTTCCCAGAGCAATGTAGATTTGGTATTTTCCAGGGTTTGTAGGTGTAGCATTCCTAGCATGGTCTGAATTTAGTGCACCAAATGTATACATTGGTGATGCTTCTTTTCAGCCTTTGTATTTGTTTTTTTCTTTTCAAAGGAGAAAAATAAATATTTGGCTGTCCTGTGGTTTCAAGGGAAAGAATAAAAAAAAAGAGTAAAAGAACATATGAGCAGGCTGTTTCTAGTGAAAGAGGATGAATGTTGCATGAAATACCTATACTAGAAATTCCTTTGCCCAGCATTGATAGTTTATGTGCAGCCTCTTCTCATCAGGAGCTGAGAGTTCTCAAGTTTAGCTAGAAGACAGTTCCAGCTGCTGAGTGATTACCACCAACTTGGACACAGCAGGCTGCAACAGGGAAGGTGTGGAAAAAAAACAGGCAGCTAGAAAAAAAACCCCTACCTTAACTTCTATTTTTTCTTAATGGAAAAAGGTAGATAGTAATGATTATTTTCTTTCTGAGTGTCCTTTCCTGAAATTGTATTGATCTGTGGAAATGGATCCACTTCATGAACAAGTCGGGTGACCCAAAGATTTCTATTTCTTTAACTAGTGGAATGTACCATAGGATTGGCCTTTGTGTTCCCCACACTATGGGAATCCAGCAGAGGACAGTCATGCAAGTGGGGTGTAGAAGTGCCAACATGCCTATGAAGGAAACCTACGGTGCTCAGGTCCTCTTTACAAACTTGAGTTCATAGAGTGAGACTTAAATGCCTAAGACTGGAATCCACAAACCCCAAACAGCTGAGTAGACACCTCCTGAACTGTCCAGTAGAAAACTGGAAGAAGCGTTTGGATTAGAAGTATATTCACTTTATTTGGAACTGATATGCATGGAAAACCTGGAGCAATGAAGGCTTACCATCAGTGGATGGTGATCAAGCCAGGGAACATTTAACAATACTGAAATTCCATACATCCAGGGACCTGACAGGATGCATTCACGAATGCTGAGGGAGGTGGCCAATATCATTGTGAGGATGCTTTTGGTTGTCTTTGACAGATTATGGAGATGGATGAGGTTCCTGAGGAGTGGGAGAAAGCAAATATGACTCCCTTTTTCAAGCAGGATGAGAAGGATCTTAAGGTTAACTACAGACTTGTTAATCTTACAGCAGCCCCTGAGAAAGTGAAGGGACAAGTAGTCATGAAAAACATTGCCAAACACGTGAAGAACAATAAAAGTGGATAGGAATAGTCACCATAAATTTACAAAGGAGAGATGTCATTATCAATGAGCTAAAAAGAAATCAAGTTAGATGGTGAACAAAATGCAGTCAGCAATTTTTAAAATTTGAAGTTTTACCTTTACAATAAATGCACAAAACCTAACAGGAGAAACAAAACAAAAGACACAGGTGTTACTTGGAGCTCTGAACCTCTATCAGCCAAAAAAAAGGTCTTGCTCACTCTGCTGATTCTCTCTAGGCCACAGTGTGTGTTCATCCTCTGACTCTGTCAGAGACATCTTTCCAGGGTTCATGTCCTATTTATTTGTCTGCCCCACTTCATTTTCACATTCAGATACTGGTTCTTCAAACAACTCTGTCAAAAAACTTTCCATTTTTACAGTTAGTATTTTAGAGTGCTCACAAGCATGTCCCTGTGTTTGGTTTTAAAAATACACAGTCTTCTGGAGGAGTACACTGATACACTCTCAAAACAAGGGACTGCAACACCTTCTGCAAGCAGTGCAACATAAAACATAAACCAGAGAGAAAGTCAGTCAGGCTGAGTAGGGTGTCTGTGTCCAGGTGCTGGGGCGGGGGGGGGGGGGGGGGGGGGGGGCGGCGGGGAGCAGACCTGCAGGGTCACCTCTGTAAGAAAAGGCCAAGTGCTGCCCCATGCTGGACACAGCCCATTCCAACCGGTTCCATCCAGTTCCAAAATGGACCCACCAAAAGACACAGTTGAGGCCAACAGCCACATGGCAGAAAAGTGGCACCGCTGTGAAAATACATTAAGAAAGGGCAAAATCCCATATGGCAGAGTAAGGATTGAGGGGAAGAAAGAGCATGAGGAGCAACCCTGCAAACATTAAGGCTGGTGAATAAGGAGGGGGAGGAATTGGTGCTTCAGGTGTCAAAGCAGAGATTCCACTGCAGCATATGAAGAGGACCATGCCTCAGCAGATATCCATTGTGCAGCCCATGGAAGACGCCACACTGGAACAAGTAGATATTTCTGGAAGGAACTTCAGCCTGTGGAGAACCCATGGTGGAGCAGGGAAAATGTGTGAGGAGGAAGGAGCTGCAGAGAAGCAATTTTAGACTGACCCCAAACACATCTCCTTGTGCTGCCCAGGGCAGGAGGGAGGTAGAGGAGTTTAAAGTCAGGAGTACAGTTGAGTGCGGGGAAGAAAAGGCAGAGGAATGTGTTTTAATTTTCTTTGTTTCTCACTCTCCAAAACTCTTTTAATTAGCAATAAATTAAATTATTTTTTACCAGTTTGAATCTGTTTTGCCCATGATGGTAATTGGCGAACCTGTATTTACTTTGACCCCTGAACTTTTTATTTTCTCCCCCTGGCATTTTGGAGGAGGAGAAGTGAGAGAGTGGCTAGGTCAATGTATGTCAGCTGGAGAAGACCAACCCACCACACAAGAAAAGGAAGAATGTTTGGAGGAAGGTTTTGCCACTGTCCTGAAAGTACACTGCATCTTCTGCCCTGTGGATTTTGCAGCAAACACAAAAAAGGCAAGAAACACATGGTATGAAGAACAGTATTATCATGAAGCACATCCCCTTCCATTTTGCGTGAGGCAGAAGAACATTAAGATCTTTATTTAGACCCATTGGATTGCAATCATCTGAAAACTCTAGTTAACCTAAAGTAATAGAAGATACTGAAGATTACTGGGAACAGAAAATTTCAGAAATGCAATGTCATGCACTTCCCTTGTAAAAAGTAGTACCTCTTGGGCTGAGACATTGCTGCACTGCTCCATGGTAGGGACTGCAAATACCTGTAGGAAGACAGAGGCTCAAAAGTGTGCTGATAATAAGTGAATAGGAAGCTGTCATTAAACCCCACAGAGAAACTTCAAGTATACCTGGAAGAAAGTGGATCTATGTGGCTAGGGGATGATCCATACGGGAGCAGCAGCACCTTGGTGTGTCAGTAGACAAAGTTGATAACCTCTTGACAGTTTGTGAAAGGTAAGGTTCATGTGTTACTTCCACAACACAGATACCGTATTGTAAAACTGTTGTGCATTATGATACAAATTAGTCTTTCATCACCCTGTTGACACTTTACGTAGGCCACTGCTGAGGGCTACTATCAATTCATTCATTAAGTATCCATATACATATACTGTTACTCATGGGATCGATTCATTTAAGCAACTCAGTTGGCTAAAGTTGCGTGAAATGAATATTCAATCAATCTATTTTGGATCTCATTCAGATATTCAAATAAGCTAAACCTTTGGCTTGTTCATTTGTGAAATAAGCTCTTTTATATGGGTGTTAAATGGCTTTTCA